>NW_024043544.1:0-41369 GCF_014851395.1 Micropterus salmoides
GCACATTATCTGGTAGTTTAAAAAACAACAGGACAACATAAAAATGTCTCTATAGATTAAATAATCAGGTTCACAGCAGAAAAAAACACAAGTTAAGTCTTTACCCTTAGTGTATTTCCACAGGCACCTTCTGTGGCCTGGACTTCGTACCACACTGCATCATCATGCACTTGACCCAGGAGCAATTGCGGGATGCTAGGTTGCCCGAGAATGGGTTCAAACCAGAAGATGTCAAGCTTGCCATATCCAGCCCCACGTAGAGTTTATCATGGCCACAAATAAGCTCTGCAGACTGGAGTGCAGGATGCTGGACTATAGAGGAAGATATAATGTCAGAGAAGTGTGAGAGAAAGAAGAAAGGAAATTAGATGGTAAATACTTTATACCAATGATGAACTGTATTATGTCAAAACATTTCAAAATATAAAAGGAAACCTACCTTCACACACGACACCAGCATCCTCATGGTGACCGCAATTGTGAGATCCAAACCCACGGTGCCTGCACTGGGTGAGCTTTGATTCGCTGCCTGTGCACGTGACATCATCCAGCCAGATGGGCCCTCTGCCCTGTCCAAAACGTGCACCTTGTGGTGCTGACACGGCCCTGCCGCAGCCCAGCTGTCTGCACACCACCTGAGCATCAACCAGGCCCCAGTCATCGTCACACACCGTCCCCCACTGTCCTCGGAGGAAGATCTCCACTCTACCGGAACAGGAGCTGTTTCCTCCATCGGCCAGGCGGACCTGCCCCTCAACTCCTGTGCTGTTGTCTGCGGGTGTTGTGGTGTTAGCTATCACCTGAGCAGAGGTGGTGTTCTGAGGTCTTGGAGTCGGTGTGGTTGGTGAAACTGTGCTGTTGGATCCTGGTTGAACTGAAAGAAAAGTCTCTGTGAAATCACAAGACAACTATAGCCTGCACTGCCAGCTGCAGTCATGAGGAAAAGCCCCCTTTCTTTATTATTGATGGAACTGATTATGTTATTGTTGGGTACAAAATCCATTTATGGATCAACGTATCTTTATCTTTTAAGAAGAAAGGAAAATAGATGGTAAATACTAAATACCAATGATGAGAACCTCCGTAAACCTCAGTTTGTAATTTGAACTGTATTATGTCAAAACATTTCAAAATATAAAAGGAAACCTACCTTCACACACGACACCAGCATCCTCATGGTGACCGCAATTGTGAGATCCAAACCCACGGTGCCTGCACTGGGTGAGCTTTGATTCGCTGCCTGTGCACGTGACATCATCCAGCCAGATGGGCCCTCTGCCCTGTCCAAAACGTGCACCTTGTGGTGCTGACACGGCCCTGCCGCAGCCCAGCTGTCTGCACACCACCTGAGCATCAACCAGGCCCCAGTCATCGTCACACACCGTCCCCCACTGTCCTCGGAGGAAGATCTCCACTCTACCGGAGCAGGAGCTGTTTCCTCCATCGGCCAGGCGGACCTGCCCCTCAACTCCTGTGCTGTTGTCTGCGGGTGTTGTGGTGTTAGCTATCACCTGAGCAGTGGTGGTGTTCTGAGGTCTTGGAGTCGGTGTGGTTGGTGAAACTGTGCTGTTGGATCCTGGTTGAACTGAAAGAAAAGTCTCTGTGAAATCACAAGACAACTATAGCCTGCACTGCCAGCTGCAGTCATGAGGAAAAGCCCCCTTTCTTTATTATTGATGGAACTGATTATGTTATTGTTGGGTACAAAATCCATTTATGGATCAACGTATCTTTTTCTTTTAAGAAGAAAGGAAAATAGATGGTAAATACTAAATACCAATGATGAGAACCTCCGTAAACCTCAGTTTGTAATTTGAACTGTATTATGTCAAAACATTTCAAAATATAAAAGGAAACCTACCTTCACACACGACACCAGCATCCTCATGGTGACCGCAATTGTGAGATCCAAACCCACGGTGCCTGCACTGGGTGAGCTTTGATTCGCTGCCTGTGCACGTGACATCATCCAGCCAGATGGGCCCTCTGCCCTGTCCAAAACGTGCACCTTGTGGTGCTGACACGGCCCTGCCGCAGCCCAGCTGTCTGCACACCACCTGAGCATCAACCAGGCCCCAGTCATCGTCACACACCGTCCCCCACTGTCCTCGGAGGAAGATCTCCACTCTACCGGAGCAGGAGCTGTTTCCTCCATCGGCCAGGCGGACCTGCCCCTCAACTCCTGTGCTGTTGTCTGCGGGTGTTGTGGTGTTAGCTATCACCTGAGCAGTGGTGGTGTTCTGAGGTCTTGGAGTCGGTGTGGTTGGTGAAACTGTGCTGTTGGATCCTGGTTGAACTGAAAGAAAAGTCTCTGTGAAATCACAAGACAACTATAGCCTGCACTGCCAGCTGCAGTCATGAGGAAAAGCCCCCTTTCTTTATTATTGATGGAACTGATTATGTTATTGTTGGGTACAAAATCCATTTATGGATCAACGTATCTTTTTCTTTTAAGAAGAAAGGAAAATAGATGGTAAATACTAAATACCAATGATGAGAACCTCCGTAAACCTCAGTTTGTAATTTGAACTGTATTATGTCAAAACATTTCAAAATATAAAAGGAAACCTACCTTCACACACGACACCAGCATCCTCATGGTGACCGCAATTGTGAGATCCAAACCCACGGTGCCTGCACTGGGTGAGCTTTGATTCGCTGCCTGTGCACGTGACATCATCCAGCCAGATGGGCCCTCTGCCCTGTCCAAAACGTGCACCTTGTGGTGCTGACACGGCCCTGCCGCAGCCCAGCTGTCTGCACACCACCTGAGCATCAACCAGGCCCCAGTCATCGTCACACACCGTCCCCCACTGTCCTCGGAGGAAGATCTCCACTCTACCGGAGCAGGAGCTGTTTCCTCCATCGGCCAGGCGGACCTGCCCCTCAACTCCTGTGCTGTTGTCTGCGGGTGTTGTGGTGTTAGCTATCACCTGAGCAGTGGTGGTGTTCTGAGGTCTTGGAGTCGGTGTGGTTGGTGAAACTGTGCTGTTGGATCCTGGTTGAACTGAAAGAAAAGTCTCTGTGAAATCACAAGACAACTATAGCCTGCACTGCCAGCTGCAGTCATGAGGAAAAGCCCCCTTTCTTTATTATTGATGGAACTGATTATGTTATTGTTGGGTACAAAATCCATTTATGGATCAACGTATCTTTTTCTTTTAAGAAGAAAGGAAAATAGATGGTAAATACTAAATACCAATGATGAGAACCTCCGTAAACCTCAGTTTGTAATTTGAACTGTATTATGTCAAAACATTTCAAAATATAAAAGGAAACCTACCTTCACACACGACACCAGCATCCTCATGGTGACCGCAATTGTGAGATCCAAACCCACGGTGCCTGCACTGGGTGAGCTTTGATTCGCTGCCTGTGCACGTGACATCATCCAGCCAGATGGGCCCTCTGCCCTGTCCAAAACGTGCACCTTGTGGTGCTGACACGGCCCTGCCGCAGCCCAGCTGTCTGCACACCACCTGAGCATCAACCAGGCCCCAGTCATCGTCACACACCGTCCCCCACTGTCCTCGGAGGAAGATCTCCACTCTACCGGAGCAGGAGCTGTTTCCTCCATCGGCCAGGCGGACCTGCCCCTCAACTCCTGTGCTGTTGTCTGCGGGTGTTGTGGTGTTAGCTATCACCTGAGCAGTGGTGGTGTTCTGAGGTCTTGGAGTCGGTGTGGTTGGTGAAACTGTGCTGTTGGATCCTGGTTGAACTGAAAGAAAAGTCTCTGTGAAATCACAAGACAACTATAGCCTGCACTGCCAGCTGCAGTCATGAGGAAAAGCCCCCTTTCTTTATTATTGATGGAACTGATTATGTTATTGTTGGGTACAAAATCCATTTATGGATCAACGTATCTTTTTCTTTTAAGAAGAAAGGAAAATAGATGGTAAATACTAAATACCAATGATGAGAACCTCCGTAAACCTCAGTTTGTAATTTGAACTGTATTATGTCAAAACATTTCAAAATATAAAAGGAAACCTACCTTCACACACGACACCAGCATCCTCATGGTGACCGCAATTGTGAGATCCAAACCCACGGTGCCTGCACTGGGTGAGCTTTGATTCGCTGCCTGTGCACGTGACATCATCCAGCCAGATGGGCCCTCTGCCCTGTCCAAAACGTGCACCTTGTGGTGCTGACACGGCCCTGCCGCAGCCCAGCTGTCTGCACACCACCTGAGCATCAACCAGGCCCCAGTCATCGTCACACACCGTCCCCCACTGTCCTCGGAGGAAGATCTCCACTCTACCGGAGCAGGAGCTGTTTCCTCCATCGGCCAGGCGGACCTGCCCCTCAACTCCTGTGCTGTTGTCTGCGGGTGTTGTGGTGTTAGCTATCACCTGAGCAGTGGTGGTGTTCTGAGGTCTTGGAGTCGGTGTGGTTGGTGAAACTGTGCTGTTGGATCCTGGTTGAACTGAAAGAAAAGTCTCTGTGAAATCACAAGACAACTATAGCCTGCACTGCCAGCTGCAGTCATGAGGAAAAGCCCCCTTTCTTTATTATTGATGGAACTGATTATGTTATTGTTGGGTACAAAATCCATTTATGGATCAACGTATCTTTTCTTTTAAGAAGAAAGGAAAATAGATGGTAAATACTAAATACCAATGATGAGAACCTCCGTAAACCTCAGTTTGTAATTTGAACTGTATTATGTCAAAACATTTCAAAATATAAAAGGAAACCTACCTTCACACACGACACCAGCATCCTCATGGTGACCGCAATTGTGAGATCCAAACCCACGGTGCCTGCACTGGGTGAGCTTTGATTCGCTGCCTGTGCACGTGACATCATCCAGCCAGATGGGCCCTCTGCCCTGTCCAAAACGTGCACCTTGTGGTGCTGACACGGCCCTGCCGCAGCCCAGCTGTCTGCACACCACCTGAGCATCAACCAGGCCCCAGTCATCGTCACACACCGTCCCCCACTGTCCTCGGAGGAAGATCTCCACTCTGCCGGAGCAGGAGCTGTTTCCTCCATCGGCCAGGCGGACCTGCCCCTCAACTCCTGTGCTGTTGTCTGCGGGTGTTGTGGTGTTAGCTATCACCTGAGCAGTGGTGGTGTTCTGAGGTCTTGGAGTCGGTGTGGTTGGAGAAACTGTGCTGTTGGATCCTGGTTGAACTGAAAGAAAAGTCTCTGTGAAATCACAAGACAACTATAGCCTGCACTGCCAGCTGCAGTCATGAGGAAAAGCCCCCTTTCTTTATTATTGATGGAACTGATTATGTTATTGTTGGGTACAAAATCCATTTATGGATCAACGTATCTTTTTCTTTTAAGAAGAAAGGAAAATAGATGGTAAATACTAAATACCAATGATGAGAACCTCCGTAAACCTCAGTTTGTAATTTGAACTGTATTATGTCAAAACATTTCAAAATATAAAAGGAAACCTACCTTCACACACGACACCAGCATCCTCATGGTGACCGCAATTGTGAGATCCAAACCCACGGTGCCTGCACTGGGTGAGCTTTGATTCGCTGCCTGTGCACGTGACATCATCCAGCCAGATGGGCCCTCTGCCCTGTCCAAAACGTGCACCTTGTGGTGCTGACACGGCCCTGCCGCAGCCCAGCTGTCTGCACACCACCTGAGCATCAACCAGGCCCCAGTCATCGTCACACACCGTCCCCCACTGTCCTCGGAGGAAGATCTCCACTCTACCGGAGCAGGAGCTGTTTCCTCCATCGGCCAGGCGGACCTGCCCCTCAACTCCTGTGCTGTTGTCTGCGGGTGTTGTGGTGTTAGCTATCACCTGAGCAGTGGTGGTGTTCTGAGGTCTTGGAGTCGGTGTGGTTGGTGAAACTGTGCTGTTGGATCCTGGTTGAACTGAAAGAAAAGTCTCTGTGAAATCACAAGACAACTATAGCCTGCACTGCCAGCTGCAGTCATGAGGAAAAGCCCCCTTTCTTTATTATTGATGGAACTGATTATGTTATTGTTGGGTACAAAATCCATTTATGGATCAACGTATCTTTTTCTTTTAAGAAGAAAGGAAAATAGATGGTAAATACTAAATACCAATGATGAGAACCTCCGTAAACCTCAGTTTGTAATTTGAACTGTATTATGTCAAAACATTTCAAAATATAAAAGGAAACCTACCTTCACACACGACACCAGCATCCTCATGGTGACCGCAATTGTGAGATCCAAACCCACGGTGCCTGCACTGGGTGAGCTTTGATTCGCTGCCTGTGCACGTGACATCATCCAGCCAGATGGGCCCTCTGCCCTGTCCAAAACGTGCACCTTGTGGTGCTGACACGGCCCTGCCGCAGCCCAGCTGTCTGCACACCACCTGAGCATCAACCAGGCCCCAGTCATCGTCACACACCGTCCCCCACTGTCCTCGGAGGAAGATCTCCACTCTACCGGAGCAGGAGCTGTTTCCTCCATCGGCCAGGCGGACCTGCCCCTCAACTCCTGTGCTGTTGTCTGCGGGTGTTGTGGTGTTAGCTATCACCTGAGCAGTGGTGGTGTTCTGAGGTCTTGGAGTCGGTGTGGTTGGAGAAACTGTGCTGTTGGATCCTGGTTGAACTGAAAGAAAAGTCTCTGTGAAATCACAAGACAACTATAGCCTGCACTGCCAGCTGCAGTCATGAGGAAAAGCCCCCTTTCTTTATTATTGATGGAACTGATTATGTTATTGTTGGGTACAAAATCCATTTATGGATCAACGTATCTTTTTCTTTTAAGAAGAAAGGAAAATAGATGGTAAATACTAAATACCAATGATGAGAACCTCCGTAAACCTCAGTTTGTAATTTGAACTGTATTATGTCAAAACATTTCAAAATATAAAAGGAAACCTACCTTCACACACGACACCAGCATCCTCATGGTGACCGCAATTGTGAGATCCAAACCCACGGTGCCTGCACTGGGTGAGCTTTGATTCGCTGCCTGTGCACGTGACATCATCCAGCCAGATGGGCCCTCTGCCCTGTCCAAAACGTGCACCTTGTGGTGCTGACACGGCCCTGCCGCAGCCCAGCTGTCTGCACACCACCTGAGCATCAACCAGGCCCCAGTCATCGTCACACACCGTCCCCCACTGTCCTCGGAGGAAGATCTCCACTCTACCGGAGCAGGAGCTGTTTCCTCCATCGGCCAGGCGGACCTGCCCCTCAACTCCTGTGCTGTTGTCTGCGGGTGTTGTGGTGTTAGCTATCACCTGAGCAGTGGTGGTGTTCTGAGGTCTTGGAGTCGGTGTGGTTGGTGAAACTTCTGATGTGTTCACCTCTGTTAACAACAGACAACAGTGAGACACTCGTGCTAAGCCAGTGAGATTTTTTTGTCCGTAAATTATTCATTCACTTTAAGAACAAGAAGACATTAGTTTCTTCACTACTTTCTTAAAATATAAATGAATGCTTTAGATGAGAACATTGCATTTGTTGTTACAGTGTAAAGATGTTTAAAATGGAATAATACCTGCACAGTATGCAAGTGAGCAAGTGGAAGGCTTTACAAGTTTATAGACGTAGTAGTTTCCATATCAGAGCTTGACATGGATGGTGTGTGTCGCAAAAGTGCAGCAGTTGTGCCAGGAATTACACACAGTACGATTTACTATTTCATCAGACTGTGTGGGATGAGGCTCTGTTATCCACATAGTAGCATGGGTTCCACACCTGTTTTCAGGTATACACCTCTCTGGAATATGAGCACTGGTTTGCCACAGTAACAGGCGATACCAGCCTTGCCAGTTAACATTTCGGTCACAGTGAATGACTGTATTTGATGTGTTATTCGTTGAACGCCAGTCGTCATTCAGTACCGTGTAGTGCTCACAGGGGTCAGCACAACGGAGAACCCCATTTTAACTGATGCAGTCCATGCCTGAAGGACAAACTGTGTTTCCACAGTTGAACTGGACATATTGAGAGGAGGGGCTCGATCTTGAGCTGGAGGAAGACTCCAAACATTGGAAAGAGCCTGGGGTGTTTTGGCAAACCTGGGGTGGCATGCATGGTGAGTCTGGAAGGGAACACTCGTCAGTGTCCACACAGCCACTGTCTGGTGACCAGTGATAACCTTGGCTACAGCAAGAAGAGTCACTGCACTGCATTTTGCATTGTAACAGGAGAGACCATCGCCTACAAAGCCATCTTTACAGACACAAGAGAGCGTCGGGCTGGTGAGAGAGTCTCCTCTTTCTCGTGACTCCAGGCAGGTGGCTTCATCATGACATGAATCACAGCTGAAGACAAGCGTCCCTGTCATAACTTGTGCATGATGTAAGTAATTTGAAGTAGCTTTTCCAGGTAAAACGGTGAAACTACAGTGAAATTACATGCAATTGGCGTAAATGAACAAAACTAATTCAGGATCATTTATGTTTAGTTATCCTGTGAGTACAATTACACAGAAAACATCTGTTCAAATCTCACTGTAGAGTTATACCAGAGGTGCAATCACCATCAAAGTTTACCACTGATTATTTTATTTTCAAGGACGTCACCACTGAATGCAAGATTTTACGTGGTCTCTTAATACTGTGTCATGGTTGATTATTATTACAAAGGCAGTTCAGGTAGAAAGGACTTTGTGTTATGGTTTTGGGTTTGACTTTAGCTATGTCCTGGTTTATTTTATGAGAGTCCTCCTTCATGTGTCTTGGATTACTTTACTTTACCTCCTGTGATTGTGTGTTTTTCAGGACAGTTTTGATTGTCTGCCCACCCTGATCCTAATCTGGAGCAGTGTTGGGAAGGTTACATTAATTTATCATAGTAATGTAAGGACTATGGCAGGAAATTGCAAAGGAATACATTGTGCACATGAAAAACATGCAGAGCAACAAAATGAATATTATTCAACATATAGCCGAGCTTTTTACAGATAATGTTCAGATGTAACCCCCAATGTAATCATGAACATTTCCATTAGTAACTGTAATTTAGTTATACATTTTTCAGTAAATGTAGCGGATTACAGTTAAATTTATTTTGTAATTAAATTATTTAACAATATTACATGTAAATAGTTACTCCACAACATTCGTCTGGAGTTGTTTCAATTCCACATGTTCCATGTTACCCTGTTTGAAAAACTGTTTAACATTTTATGTTAAATTTTTGTCTGGACCAGGAAGTTTTCTAATGAATATCTGAAAATTATATAATCATTTAATATTATAGAAAAGCAAGGGTGAAATTATGTACCAGACAGCTAATTTGGAGGTGCATTTATAAAAAAGCCATCTTAACTTTTATTATTGAAGTTAATGTAAGAATAATATGGCTTCACTAAATCACTGGAATAGAAATACTGACAGTGCCAAATAAAATGTTTTATCCTAAATCAACTTAAAGAGAAATTTGGGGAAATTTAAAGTTCTTTTATGAACTATGTAATTCATTCCAATGTTGTTGGTGCCTGAATTTATAATTTGTGTGTGGAGAAAGAAAGGCAGAGTACTATTTAATTAAAGACTTTTAATTGAAGTGCATCCATGCATGACACAGAAGGAGCAAAGGAGCCACACAAAAATCTATTTAAATGTGTTTTTTTTTTAAGTACAATTACACCCAAGATGACAAGATGTTACATGACCTACCTGAAGTGCTTCCTGTTAAAATCTGCAAAATTAGGAGCAATAACAAACCCCCAGGCACCCCCATTATGGACCACATCCACGACACCAACTTGCTGAAAAAACAAAAAAGAAGTCTTAAAATCACATTTTCAAAAGATGCTGCCATATTCATTACTTTGCCAGACATTGTTCTTACCTTTGAAAGACTGTGGGAACCCAGGAGTTAGTGACAGTGAATATCTCCCAGTGAGTGACAGTGTGAGAATTTATAGGCCCCTATGTGTGCTCAAAAGACCAATGGGGGTCACCGACAGCACCGATACATGTAGTATGACATCAAATGAGTTACTTATTAATCAAATAACGTAAAATGATCAATTCAGACTTAACTGGCACACAAACAAATGCCTGAGTCACTATATTTTATGGTACCACAATCTATCTCAGGTCAGTGTTGAAACAAGGAGACTCAAGGTTTGTACATTCCAATATTAATACCATTTATAACCACACTTCGTCAACATTGACTGAAAAGCCAGAGAGCACACTGAGTACTCTCGAAACTCCATGAAAATTTGTTTCACCAATTCAAGGGCCACGTACTTGCTGTTTCCAATGTCAAATAGACTGTGCCTTTCTAGTCCTCCGACCAGTCAAAGCACAAACAAAACATGTCGCATTCACCCGTTCACACACATTCATACACTGATGACACAGCCTTCAGGAGCAATTTTGGGTCCAGTATCTTAGACAAAGTTATTTCAACATACAGACTTGAGGAGCCGGGGATCAAACACCTACCGATAAGTGGGCGACACGCTCTTCCTCCTGTGCCACAGCCTCAACTGTACCTGACAGTTTATATTTACATCTTACTCAGTTTGACTGAGCAAATGCCATCCATTTCAGTAAATTGTAAGAGGACCATGAATTAGGATTATTTTGTCAATATCTTAAAAGTCTAAGGAAGAAGGAAGGACATGCAGTTAGAAATACATTTTAAAAGATGTCAACCGTTTGATGAACCCCTTGATGTCAGAGGCATCAGGTAAATCTCAACGCTTCTCTCATCATGCATCAGTATGGCATGTGCATGTTGGACCCCATCTTATATCTCTGCATTATATATCTGCCTTTGAAAAGGTTTGTTTTTATGAAATTAGGAGCATCTCACTTGTACAGCTGGGAACAGTGTGTGAATGGGTGAATGTGTTGTAGCGTAAAACGATTTGTTGTTGCGAAGACTTGAAAGGATACAGACCATTTAGCAACTTGATTCATTGTGTAATTATTATGGTAATAAGTCACTTATTATGTTTATTTTTGGAATCACTGCAGCCCTTCTTGCAATCATATTTCAAAACTCACTTCTTCTTCAGTGTTTTATTATTCTGACGTAAATGGTACTTTGTTCCATTTTAAGACGGGCTAATAAGATTTTTACAACACTTTATGCAAGTACCAGTGTGCAATAGTGTGCCCTTCATACAGTATTACTAATAGTGCTACGTACAAAGCAATTGTTGGAAAGTTGGGCATCATTTCAAAGGAAAGCCATACACAAACACAGCAATCAGTCACACAGGCACTGCTAAGAAAGCGCATGTTTGTGTGGATATTAGCTCAGACACCTTCAATGCTAAGATGTCAAATAATCAACACTAAAAGTAAAGAACACAATACATCACAGCACATGGTGACAGATTAACATAAATGTTATAGAACATTCTCAAGTGTCTTAATTGATGTGACAAGGAAAAGTAAGACAGGTCTAGCTTGGAGTCATTAGCTGACCCCACAAGTGTTCACTGACCTTCCAGCTGTAGTTCTTTCTCACATGTAACTGTCCTTGTTAGGGAGACAACAGTTAGACTGATAAGGTAGAGACAGTAGCTCAGGCGTCAGGCTGGCAAAAATCAGTGTTCTCTGGGAATCTGACAAGGTTGAGTCTTACAAAATGTTTAACAAAAACTTACTGGCTCCACAGATTAGCGTACAACTCATGGATAGAATTTGATTCCAATTTGACGAAGCATCGGAGTCTAAACATCAGATAGATTTGTTGTTCTAGGTAAAGGCCAGCTAAAGATGAACTAAGAGGAAAACCTACAGGAACTAGGGGGAAGACAGAAACATAAAAGTGACCAAATGCTCTGTTGTTATCGTTCAGATTTGGTGTTGGCATTTAACGTGTTCAAATGTTGAATGCTGGCACTGTATCTCCTTGGCTGGGCTCAATAAACCAAACTATGTTAAAGAGGTGGTATAATGCTGTATGTTGTTCCTCAAATGTTGTATGTTGTTCATCAAATGTAAGTCACTTTGGATAAAAGTGTCTGTTAAATGAGTAAATGTAAATGCTTTTTGCCTTTTTCCCTCTCCTTCTAGCTTGAGACTTTCACTCTTCTGTTGTTGTTAATTTAAAGTTAATATGATGTAGGATTGTATAGAAAATCAAATGATTTATATGATGTGGTGGGAAAAGGATGTTTAAATAAACAGCTCAGGCAAACACTTGTCTTTCTGTGAATTTTATTCAAGTCTTCTGCAGAAGGAACTCACAGGGACACATACGCATCAGAGAGTATCATCCAAGTGAGCTGCAGTGTAACAGCTCATGCAGCTTTTATCTTAGTCTCAGGGTCGGAGAACTATCTCATCAAGGTGTCTTTGAGCGTTCCCGAGGGGACACTCAATCTGGATCTATAGAAAGACGCCCATGTCCAAGGTACATGTGGTGAACCACTGAGTCCTGACCCCACTGGACATATGTTAAAGCATCACACACATTTACCTTCCATTGACCCCTGGAGGCCCCTAGTGAGATTAGTTACATGGCAGTGTTTTAAAGATGGTTCTTATGAAATTCCCATTACAATCCTTAATGGTTTGAAAAAAAAAGTTTACTGTGCCTATGAAAATTGTTTACCCCCCTCGGAAGTGATCATGTTTTATTGTTTTACTGCTATGAGTCAAAGACTTTACGTCAGTGTTTCGATGCAGATCAACGGGATCTCAAAGTAATGTAATTTCATTAGAAATGTAATTCTTAAAAGTCTAAGGAAGAAGGAAGGACATGCAGTTAGAAATACATTTTAAGAGATGTCAACCGTTTGATGAACCCCTTGATGTCAGTGGCATCAGGTAAATCTCAACGCTTCTCTCATCATGCATCAGTATGGCATGTGCATGTTGGACCCCATCTTATATCTCTGCATTATATATCTGCCTTTGAAAAGGTTTGTTTTTATGAAATTGAACAGTGTGTGAATGGGTGAACGTGTTGTAGCGTAAAGCGATTTGTTGTTGCAAAGACTTGAAAGGATACAGACCATTTAGCAACTTGATTGATTGTGTAATTATTATGGTAATAAGTCACTTATTATCTTTATTTTTGGAATCACTGCAGCCCTTCTTGCAATCATATTTCAAAACTCACTTCCTCTTCAGTGTTTTATTATTTTGACGTAAATGGTACTTAGCCCATTTTAAGACGGGCTAATAAGATTTTTACAACACTTTATGCAGGTAAGTACCAGTGTGCAATAGTGTGCCCTTCATACAGTATTACTAATAGTGCTACGTACAAAGCAATTCAAACAATTTGTTGGAAAGTTGGGCATCATTTCAAAGGAAAGCCATACACAAACACAGCAATCAGTCACACAGGCACTGCTAAGAAAGCGCATGTTTGTGTACTGCATTTGAGGATATTAGCTCAGACACCTTCAATGCTAAGATGTCAAATAATCAATACTAAAAGTAAAGAACACAATACATCACAGCACATGGTGACAGATTACAGTTTCTCGATTGTTTACACACATTTTCTGAAAGAATGCCTCATATTCTCAGAACTCTACACACAAATCAAAAAACACACACACACACACACACAGGGCAAAACCCCTCAATTCTCCTGCAAAATGAAACTTTACATTCAAAACAATGTTATTTCTTCTCAAAATGGTATTATGTTTTCAAATGACACACACAAACCATCATATGAATAGACATTCATAAGAACCAGTTGAACACTGATGTACTCAATGTAAAACACTATGATGAATGGAAAAAACTTCTTCTCCATTCATCATAATGACTTAGGCCTTTTTTTGTTCAGTGTTACACTTACTACAGACAGTACATACATAAGTGTGTTGTAAAATATTTGAGAATATTGTTTTTATACTCAGAACACACATATACATGGTAACAAATATATTTTATTTGTCCCACAAAAACAATGTACACAGTGTACATCCCATTCCCAACCAACAAAGTTGCACATACACTACATACAAAAAACAGAAGAATTTACTGTACACAGTTACAGTAAAAAAAAAATTAAAAAAACAAAACAAAAAACAAACTATGCTGCATCCTCTCTTCTGTTGCGGTCTGGCCACAGCACCTCATCCACATCACAAGCAATGTTTTCCCTGGCCAAGCAGTGGGGGAAATATCGCCTAGCATGGCGATTCCAGCCATGAAAAGCATCAGCTGCTATATCTCCACATGCATCCTCCATAGCTTGAAGAGGTATACGCGTTGGTGGATTTCGGTCATACACTTTCCATCTCCAGGCAGAAAAAAAAAATCCTCAATAGGATTGAGGAATGGAGAATATGGAGGGAGATAAACAACTGAAAAGTGTGGGTGGGCAGTGAACCAGTTACGAACCAGAGCAGCCCTGTGGAAACTTACGTTGTCCCAAATGACAACGTACCTGAGCTGCTCTGGGCCATCTACCTGATCTGGTGGAATGAGTGTGTTGTGTAGGGTGTCCAGGAATGTGATCAGATGGGCGGTGTTGTAGGGGCCAAGGGTAGCATGGTGATGGATGACGCCGTGGTGGGTAATCGCTGCACACATTGTGATGTTCCCTCCGCGCTGGCCAGGGACTTCAACAATGGCACGCTGGCCGATGACATTCCTTCCCCTCTTTTGTCTTTTTGTGAGGTTGAACCCAACCTCATCAATGAAGATGAACTGGCGCTCCACTGCAGCCACCTCTAGCTCAAGGACTCTCTGAAACACACATGACAATATCAGAAATAGACATGGAGTGGTCACTATTGTGAAGCACAATCATTATGATTACAATATTGAAATATGCATAATTTACTGTATACAGTGTTGAGTGTATGCATCAATTGTGGGACTCACTTGCACATAGGTATATCGCAATTCTTTGACTCTTTCTGAATTGCGTTCAAATGGGACCCTGTAGACCTGCTTCATCCTGAGATGATTTCTGCGCAAGACATGGTCCAGTGTTGATAAGCTTACCCTATCAATATTTTGAAATATGTCATTGTTTTCTATAATTTTTCTTTGTATTTGCTGTAATGTTATGGCGTTGTTTTCTAGGACCATGTTTATGATTTCAGTTTCCTGTCCAGGAGACAGAAGACATTCCCGACCACCTTGTGTTGGAAATCTTTCAGTTCTGCCAAACAAATAGTAAAATACTGTAAATACAAAGTAGGTATACATTTCCTAAATACTTGTAACATACTTTACAGTATTTTTACAGTCCTACAGAACAGTCCACAGGCAATACTGTACTACTGTACTCGTTGAGTACTGTATTGATATGCAGTACTGCAATTTGCTAGTGAGAGTAGATTTCTTACCTATTCTTATTTCGGAAAGTCCGGATGATGGATGCTACAGTGTACCTGCTCCGATTTGGCTGTACTCTTTGCCCAGCCTCCCTCATTGTTAGAGCATGGTTGACCACATGATCAACCAAAGTGGCTAGGATCTCATCAGAGATTACGGTCCTTGGCCTTCCCCGTCCTCGTCCCCCGTTTCCAATGTTGGCATCCATTGCTCCATTGAAGAGCTCACCTGTTGCCCTTTTATGCTAAAGCTCTGATTGCTAATTAGAAAAAACTGTGTGACGGGTGTTTGCCCTTGTGATGAGTCAGTGTGCATATTTGAATGGCAGTGTGTTCCTTATGAAAACAAGATATTTTCTGCATGAAACTTGTGCCAAAAGCAGAGAATTGTGTGTAGTGTTTTGAAAAAAGTGTGTTTTAGAACTGCAATTTGAGTGTAAAGCTGGTAGGTTGTGCTTGTAGTTTAGCAGAATTGGTTCAGGGGGTTGGTGAATGAGTTACATGTTGTGGTCATTGTGTCTCAAGTACCAGAATTTGTGTGTAAACAATTGAGAAAAACTGTTACATTGGGTGTTTTGATCTTTGTCATAAATGTTATAGAACATTCTCAGGTGTCTTAATTGATGTGACAAGGAAAAGTAAGACAGGTCTAGCTTGGAGTCATTAGCTGACCCCACAAGTGTTCACTGACCTTCCAGCTGTAGTTATTTCCTCACATGTACAGTGAGGAAAATAAGTATTTGAACACCCTGCTATTTTGCAAGTTCTCCCACTTAGAAATCATGGAGGGGTCTGAAATTGTCATCGTAGGTGCATGTCCACTGTGAGAGACATAATCTAAAAAACAAAATCCAGAAATCACAATGTATGATTTTTTAACTATTTATTTGTATGATACAGCTGCAAATAAGTATTTGAACACCTGAGAAAATCAATGTTAATATTTGGTACAGTAGCCTTTGTTTGCAATTACAGAGGTCAAACGTTTCCTGTAGTTTTTCACCAGGTTTGCACACACTGCAGGAGGGATTTTGGCCCACTCCTCCACACAGATCTTCTCTAGATCAGTCAGGTTTCTGGGCTGTCGCTGAGAAACACGGAGTTTGAGCTCCCTCCAAAGATTCTCTATTGGGTTTAGGTCTGGAGACTGGCTAGGCCACGCCAGAAACTTGATGCTTCTTACAGAGCCACTCCTTGGTTATCCTGGCTGTGTGCTTCAGGTCATTGTCATGTTGGGAGACCCAGCCTCGACCCATCTTCAATGCTCTGAGGGAAGGAGGTTGTTCCCTGAAATCTCGCAATACATGGCCCCGGTCATCCTCTGGATCATCCAAATGGTCATTGGCAAACTTAAGACGGGCCCTGACATGTGCTGGTTTAAGCAGGGGAACCTTCCGTGCCATGCGTGATTTCAAACCATGACGTCTTAGTGTATTACCAACAGTAACCTTGGAAACGGGGGTCCCAGCTCTTTTCAGGTCATTGACCAGCTCCTCCCATGTAGTTCTGGGCTGATTTCTCACCTTTCTTAGGATCATTGAGACCCCACGAGGTGAGATCTTGCATGGACCCCCAGTCCGAGGGAGATTGACAGTCATGTTTAGCTTCTTCCATTTTCTAATGATTGCTCCAACAGAGGACCTTTTTTCACCAAGCTGCTTGGCAATTTCCCCGTAGCCCTTTCCAGCCTTGCGGAGGTGTACAATTTTGTCTCTAGTGTCTTTGGACAGCTCTTTGGTCTTGGCCATGTTAGTAGTTGGATTCTTACTGATTGTATGGGGTGGACAGGTGTCTTTATGCAGCTAACGACCTCAAACAGGTGCATCTAATTCAGGATAATAAATGGAGTGGAGGTGGACATTGTGAAGGCAGACTAACAGGTCTTTGAGAGTCAGAATTCTAGCTGATAGACAGGTGTTCAAATACTTATTTGCAGCTGTATCATACAAATAAATAGTAATAAAAAAAAATAAAAAATCATACATTGTGTTTTCTGGATTTTGTTTTTTAGATTATGTCTCTCACAGTGGACATGCACCTACGATGACAATTTCAGACCCCTCCATGATTTCTAAGTGGGAGAACTTGCAAAATAGCAGGGTGTTCAAATACTTATTTTCCTCACATGTAACTGTCCTTGTTAGGGAGACGACAGTTAGACTGATAAGGTAAAGACAGTAGCTCAGGCGTCAGGCTGGCAAAAATCAGTGTTCTCTGGGAATCTGACAAGGTTGAGTCTTACAAAATGTTTAACAAAAACTTACTGACTCCACAGATTAGCGTACAACTCATGGATAGAATTTGATTCCAATTTGACGAAGCATCGGAGTCTAAACATCAGATAGATTTGTTGTTCTAGGTAAAGGCCAGCTAAAGATGAACTAAGAGGAAAACCTACAGGAACTAGGGGGAAGACAGAAACATTAAAGTGACCAAATGCTCTGTTGTTATCGTTCAGATTTGGTGTTGACATTTAACGTGTTCAAATGTTGAATGCTGGCACTGTATCTCCTTGGCTGGGCTCAATAAAACTATGTTAAAGAGGTGGTATAATGCTGTATGTTGTTCCTCAAATGTTGTATGTTGTTCATCAAATGTAAGTCACTTTGGATAAAAGTGTCTGTTAAATGAGTAAATGTAAATGCTTTTTGCCTTTTTCCCTCTCCTTTATTGAGTTTGCAAAGTGAAAAAGCCCAAAGTCCACCCCAAAGGGAGTTCCCATCTCCCACAGAAAACACTGCTCTGAACTGCCAGAAAACAGCTCATTTGTAGTCCAGCCGCTTCCCTTTCATGACGACATAATTGCTAAAGTTCGAAACAGCTGATGGATTACAATTTCAGGATAATGGATGGAGAAATTCATTCATTCTTTTGTCCATGTGACTCCAGCTTGGGACTTTTACTCTTCTGTTGTTGTTAATTTAAAGTTAATATGATGTAGGATTGTATAGAAAATCAAATGATTTATATGATGTGGTGGGAAAAGGATGTTTAAATAAACAGCTCAGGCAAACACTTGTCTTTCAGTGAATTTTATTCAAGTCTTCTGCAGAAGGAACTCACAGGGACACATACGCATCAGAGAGTATCATCCAAGTGAGCTGCAGTGTAACAGCTCATGCAGCTTTTATCTTAGTCTCAGGGTCGGAGTACTATCTCATCAAGGTGTCTTTGAGCGTTCCCGAGGGGACACTCAATCTGGATCTATAGAAAGACACCCATGTCCAAGGTACATGTGGTGAAACACTTAAAAGTCCTGACCCCACTGGACATATGTTAAAGCATCACACACATTTACCTTCCATTGACCCCTGGAGGCCCCTAGTGAGATTAGTTACATGGCAGTGTTTTAAAGATGGTTCTCATGAAATTCCCATTACAATCCTTAATGGTTTGAAAAAAAAAGTTTACTGTGCCTATGAAAATTGTTTACCCCCCTTGGAAGTGATCATGTTTTATTGTTTTACTGCAATGAGTCAAAGACTTTACGTCAGTGTTTCGATGCAGATCAACAGGATCTCAAAGTAATGTAATTTCATTAGAAATGTAATTCAAATATGACCTAATGTTTAAAATATTTATTTTATTCAGTAAAAACCCTTCATTTTAGGTTCATAATGTAATTCAATTCAAGTAATTTTCAAAGTCAAAACACTTTTGCCACAGCCTTGACGACATTTCTTTACAAACAAAACAATAAGAGAAATCAATCACCTTATATAAAAGAGAAAGCACCAAACTCACAGAAGCTGGAAAAATCAAATGTTTGGCGCTTTACAAATGATGTATACAATTAGTTATTAAAATAGTTGCCAATTAATTTCTGTCAATTGACTTATTGATTAATTGTTGTATTTGTAACAAAAGTATAATTAGATATTAGATTAGAATTTATCCACAACAGGTCTAAACTTGCTTTTGCCTTCACAAGGTGGTCAAGCATCTATATTAATAAATAAATTATAGCAGAGGTCAAAGCATAGTACAGCACAATAAAATAAATAGGCACAGAACCAGCGGCCTAAATTAGCAACATAATTGGAGCTGAAACAATTTGTCAATTATCCCATTCTTATTCCACTGAGGGAAACTTAATCTGCAATTATTTTAATAGTCTATTAATCTTTTGAGTCGTTTTTCAAGCAAAAATGTCAAACATGTGCTTGTACCAGCTTCTCCATTGTCAGGTTTTGGCTATTTGTTCATTTTAAATCATATTTACTACATGTAAATATAATATATTTAGGTTGTGGGCAGTTAGTTGGACAAAAAGATCAATCTGGAGATGTCACATTGGTAACCTGTGATGGTCAAATGCTGTTAATAGACAAAATGGTTAGTCAAGAAAATAATTTGCTAATTAATCTAGCCCCAAACCTGTATGCAGGGTTCAATAAAGTCAAGACATGTGAAATATTAGACCTTTTATACTGCTTCTCTAGTGGGACTTTATAGCACCTGCCTAAATTTAGTAGACTGGTTTCAGTGTAAACTGTGAATGTGTAATTAATTTCTTCCCTAATGTAATTAACTGCACATATTAACTCACCATCCTGCAGCCTCAGTGGAGGGACGAGCAGACCTACCTCAGAACAGGGAGCAGGACTTAGGGGGTCTGAAGGGATTATCACTAGAGGGGACCCCGACCAGGAGAGGGTCCTTGGAGGCATTTTGCAGACAGAAGTTTCTCAGCTCAGCAGCAGCCACGGACACCTGCAGAGCCAGACAATATTCGTGTGTGGGACGAAACATAGCAGCAAATCACATGTACGGTATCTGTAATGCTCTGTCAAACCCAGTCTCTCATTTAGCTGCATACTCACACTTACTGCCACTGTTTTGCGTAAAATTTACAAGAGCGCCACAACGTTACACGGGCGGGTGTGTCCTCCACTGTGTAACTTTTTAGTAGACACTGTCCCGTTGTTTCCTTTAGAAAACGAAGACTATGAGATTTTAATGAACGTGTCACTGCTCTCGATACGATGACGCGTCAAAGTGGATACGCTTCCCTGAAACGTAACTTAAACTTGAAGTCGTGGTTTAAAAGTCCACCAGAAACCAGCCTGCGTGTGACTTTGGAGACCACTTTGTTGAGCCTATGATGTGAGAGTGCAGTCGGTGTCATTTCTGCAACAGTTTGTCTCCGCCATTCAACAGTAACGTTAGTCTCTGTCTTCCGTGTTTGTGTGTCAATGTTCGTACCTTTATCCTCCGGACACTGGCCTCTAACCGGAGCTGCTTCACGGCCCTTTGAGCGACAATTAAGTTGTTGCTGGCATTGTTGTTGGACATGACGGCGGCTGTCGGCAGAGAAAAGTTGACGGATAAATAATATAAACGGGCAACACAGGGCGGAAAATAACCCCAACTGCCTTAAACCCTAAACCCGTTTGGGAAACATTGGTCACTCGATGCCCGGCCTCCTCTGTGCCAGCACGCCTTTCTATTGGGCGCTAGGCGTGTCAATCAAAAAGTGGCTAGAAATCCACGCCCCCCTGCATTCGCTGGCCATTATTATGAGTTTCCTAGAGAGCAGAGCAGGAGTGGATCCTGTGACCTTCAGCTGGAGGTGAACAACCACTAACACTATGGTTACTCACCACTTTATTTAACTTACCACTTTGTTACTATTTTAAATAAGACATGTTAAATATGAGTGTACATTTTGTTGCTTGAATTTATTGCACTCACACCCACCAGACCAGAAAGCAAGTGAAAGCTGTGGTGGTCAACACCACACAGTTTGGTGTGGATCGGATACCAGGTCCAGGATGAACAATATCAATACCAAGGCTGATACGTTATATATCTAAAAATGGCAAATGGACTACGAGGATATCGCTGCTCACATGCATGTGATAACAGATGGTGCCCAGGACATGATCTAATGTGAGACAGATCCAATTATTTTGAAACTTGAATATTTTAATGTCGATATAATAAAAATAAAAAGAGGATATGACAGCTCTCACCAATCAAACGAATAAGAACAGAACGCCACATCTCAGATTACACAATCAACAACCAAAGTTAAAAAATATATATTAGAAGAAACATATTGCTGAACTCAGACAAAACAGAAATCCTGGTCATCGCATCCCAGAAGATGACAAAACTGCCATCTGCTGGTTCCCTAGTAAATCACATTAAGAACCTTGGTGCTTGGTTTGTTTGGTTTGTAATTTAAATTTCGAGCAGCACACCACAAAGCTTGTTCAATCATGTTTTTATCAACTTAGAAATATAGCAAAAATTCGATCTATGTTAACTTTTAAGGACACCAAGACCATTTTACACGCCTTCGTCTCATCACGCCTGGATTATTGCAACAGCCTTTTTACCTGTTTAACCCAAAAATTTATTGATCGACTCCAGACTGTCCAGAACTCAGCTGCCAGGCTTTTAACCAGAACAAAGAAATATGACCACATTACTCCTATTTTAGCTTCATTACACTGGCTCCCAGTATGTTTTAGAATTGACTTTAACATTTTATTGATCACTTTTAAAGCTCTTCATGGCCTCTCGCCTTGTTATATTTCTGAACTTTCAGTCCCATACACACCAGCACGTACCTTGAGATCCTCGGGCAGAGTCTGTTGTCTGTTCCAGAGTCTCGACTGAAAACTAAAGGGGACAGAGCGTCTGCTGTCAGGGCCCCGAGGCTCTGGAACAGCCTGCCCGAGGAAATCAGGTCGGCTGAGTCAGTGAACTCTTTTAAGTCCCTTCTTAAAACATACTTTTATAGGAGAGCCTTTCCCGATTTTATTTGACTTTATTTTATCCCTTTTATTTTATTCTATTTTACTTATTTTATATTTATCTTAAACATGTATTTTAGTCTTTTCAATGTTTTCATGCTTTTATCTTGTATTTTTTTGTATTATTGTCTTTTGGGTATTATTGTCTTTACACTTGTTAAAGCACTTTGTAACTTGTTTTTGAAAAGTGCTCTACAAATAAAGATTATTATTATTATTGGTGAGTACTGTACATAAGCATGTTTGTGTGCACATGAAACAAAACAACCCAGGTGAAACTGATACCCTGATCAGGTTGCAGGCCCGATCTGAGTCAATAATGTCAAAAATGCTTCCGACATTTTAAAGTAAACAGAATTTTTTGATTGTGATAAGTATGTCAGATAGTAAAGGGACTTCTGTTTGAATATAATTCTGTGGCAGTTAGCCAGGCATGGTTTCATGCCTGTAATCCAGTTTAATAAAATACACTATATTGCCAAATGTTTTAGGACACCGCTCCGAATCATTGAATTCAGGTGTTCCAACCACTTCCATGGCCACATTTGTATAAAATCAAGCATCTAGGCATGCAGACTGCTTCTACACACATTTTTGAAAGAATGGGTCGCTCTTAGGAGCTCAGTGAAGCGTGGTACTGTGATAGGTTACTACCTGTGCAATAAGTCCATTCATGAAATTTCCTCACTATATAGTCCATGGTCAACTGTTAGTTGTATTATAACAAAGTGCAATGCAAAGCGTTGGCTGCAGTGGTGTAAAGCACGCTGCCACTGGACACTAGAGCAGTGGAGACCTGTTCTCTGGAGTAACGAATCACGCTTCTGTCTGGCGATCCGATGGATGAGTCTGGGTTTGGCAGTTGCCAGGAGAACAGTAATTCCCTGACTGCATTGTGCCAAGTGTAAAGTCTGGTGGAGGGGGAATTATGGTTGGGGTTGTTTTTCAGGGGTTGGACTTGGCCCCTTAGTTCCAGTGAAAGGAACTGTTAATGTTAGGAGTGTGGTTTTTGTGTTCATGTCTTTCCTGTTTAAGTCTGTTTTTGGTTCTGTGTTTCTCTGTGTAGTCTTGTTCAGTTAGTTCCTAGTCCTGTACATTAGTTAATATCTTTTGTGTTTACTCCTGCTCTTGTGTTCCCGGTTTTGTCTTGTGTATTCCCTTGTTCATTTACTGGTTCTGTTTAGCTCGTACCTGTGCATTCTTGGTTATTCACCCATGACTGCTTGTCTAAGTGTTCTCTCTGTTACCCCCTGTTGTCTCTGCCTGCCTGCCTCTCTGTTTTCCTGCTGTCTCTCTGCCTCCCTCGTTAGCCTCATGTCTGTCACCTGTGTTGCTCCCGCCCTGCTCGTTATCCCTGGTATATATGTGTGGTCTTTCTGTTCAGCCCTTGTCTGGTCATTGTTGGTGTTACTCCCTATCAGTTGTGGCTCCTGTCTTGTCATGTATTTTGTCTTTCTAGTCTCTGCTCTTGGTGTTTTGGATTACTTGTGTTGGATTTTGGTTTAGTTTCTCATTATGGCTTTTTATAGACTCACTCAGTATGTAGGTGTGCTCGCCTTTTGTTTGTTTAATTAAACCACTGAACTATACCTGCTCTGTGTCCTGTGTTTGGGTCCTCCAACCTGCTCAACCCTGCCTCACCAACCCACACCCACCGTAACAGTTAATGCTTCAGCATAGCAAGACAGTTTGGACAATTTCATGCTCCCAAAGTTGTGGAAACAGTTTGGGGATAGCTCCTTCCTGTCCCAACATGACTGCGCACCAGTGCACAAAGCAAGGTCCATAAAGACATGATGAGCGGGTTTGGTGTGGAGAACTTGACTGGCCTGCACAGAGTCCTGACCTCAACCTGATAGAACACCTTTGAGATGAATTGGAGGCCAGGCCAGGCCTTCTCGTCCAACATCTGTGCCTGACCTCACAAATGTGCTTCTAGAATGGTCAAAAATTCCTGTGACTACATCCTAAACCTTGTGGACAGCCTTCCCAGAAGAGTTGACGCTGTTTTAGCTGCAAAGGGTGGGCCAACTCCGCATTAAACGGGTTAAGAACGGGATGTCATTAAACTTCATGTGCATGTAAAGGCAGGTGGCCCAAAACTTTTGGCAATATAGTGTAGCCTACATGTTTTTGCACAAAAGGACAGGATTTGAAAAAGGTTTCTTCTGTGGTTATTATGCATGAAAACTGCATGTGACACACCAAACTGTTCAGTCAGTTTCAGCCCAACATCAACACCCAAGATTTTGCTTAGTTGGTTTGAGACCTCATAGTTGCAATTTGGTTTTACATTTTTTGTTGACTAGTGCATGTTCCACCATCAAGGTTCAAGGTTTTGTTTTTAAACAAAGTGATTTTATATCACACACACATACATATATATATATATATATATATATATATATATATATATATATATACACACACACTGTCAAATCACACCTGTGCTAGAAATAAACACAGCAGAATGTAGCTTTTGGTATCATTTTTATTTTAAACCCCATGGGTTTTTTTGGTTTTTAGTAACCAAACAAAATCACAATATGCAATGTGTTTGTATTATAACTGTGTGTTACCAGCTCCCGAAGGTGACTTGTCCCCTAAAGATAAATAAAAAAGAGAAAAAACATGGTTATTAATTCCATATAGTTCATTGTTTTGAGACATCGGCCCTGAGACCAAATTATCATTTATACTCACAACTGATTGGTCCAACGGTGAGGGGCATCAAAGGATCAGAGCTGGAAACAGAGCGGTACGTCCTACTTGTGCAATGCTACATGGTGGGAGAGGGTGTAAAAAGAGAGATACCATCAAATCCCAGTGTTTAAGCAGCATTGAACATGGATTGACAATGCTATTGTTGAAGTGACATGTGTGACTTACTGGAACACAGGAGAAGCTCCTTTGGTCACACAGGCTGAGGCTGCAATGAAGGAAAATGTCTCGGTATTCATTCTGGAGCAGGAACGACAGGGCAGAGAAACGAGCTTGCAGGGACGAGCCGCTCTCAGTCACTGACACCTGTTGGCGGTCAGTGGGACACCTGGCAGAGAGGATGGAGAGGGTCATCAGGGCTATTACACATCTCTATACATTTAACTTTTTCCCATTTATATTATCCTCCACAAACCATCTGCTGGTGCTCTAGAGGGACACTTACTTGTTCTGGATGAGATAGTATCTCATGGGGTCGTCAGGGTTTGATGAGTGAGTGGCATGGCAGTCTTCCAGAACGACTGCAAAGCGTGGATCTCTCTCCTCCACAGAAACGCCCACGTACAACGGTGACCCCACTGGCAGGATGACCTGGCCTGCTGGATAAGTCTCAGTGTAGCTGGAGTTGTGGAACAGAGACATGGAGGCTCTAGCTTTGGATCCCGAGCCTGAAAGGCCACTTTCCAGCCTGTCAAGAAAATATGCTTTTTTGTTATGGCTTTTTTTTATTGCTTTATTTTTTTTATCCCAGAAAGGTCTTGACATTTCTCTTTGATTAAAGCTGTTTCTTTCATTCAGATACAAACAAATGGCAACTACTTAAAATGTTCTTTTCATTGTATATCAGCTAGATAGCATAACCATCCCTCTGGTGTCTTCAGGTACATCCTCGCTGTGGTGCCTAAGGTTTCTGTACTGTTGTGGTGCTTCATGCCATCCAACTGTTAACTAGGATGGATACATACCATACACCATATTATTTATACTGAATTATAGAGGGCACGCTTATGCTGTCTCCACTGGCACTAGATTATTGGATTCATCATTAGACTAAAACAGGATTAAAATAGCACACTTATATATCACTTGCCACTGTGAATTATATGAAACAGTTGGATAGTCATCACGGACATCTAGACTAGGATCTATAAGGCCTTGCTTTCTAATTTGCAGATGTATTTATCTGTGTGTTACAACAATGCTGAAGCTTCTGTGTGGAGGATTTGAAAATGACTGACTTTAGTGACTCCTAGTGGTTATATCAAAAAAGACACTGTTAGACAGCAATGTATGCAACAAATATACTAGACCAATTTTCACCAGATTTGCCATAATTTTTGTGATGTGATGTCATCAGGAACTTTATTATCATAAAATTGGTTACATTCAGTAAAAGGCTACTTACGGCAGGAATGGTCTGACAGCCACATTCAGGCTTGCGTTTGTGTCCAGGGGATAAGCACAAGAGAAAGGAAGACTCACAGGAACGACGAAGGACCCATTTCTTATTGGGTAGATAGATAAACTGTTGGAGTAGATGGCATGAGTGCGGTTGGTCTGAAAGACAGAGGATTAAATGATCACTCAGTTGAATGATTATGTCAACTTGAGAGGATTTTCTGTTAGCATCAGCATGAGCAAGTGGTTAGAGAAACTGTAATTGTCACTGTATCCCTCTCCATTCTTGGTGACCTGACCTCCCTGAAGAAGAGATTTACAATTTGGGGAAAGATTCTCCAGTCAAGACTATGTGCTAAATAGTCCAGTTGTGTGACGTCTGCAAAAACCCATGTGGCCTGAAGATCCACCAGACCAGACCAGTTGTTATCTTTATGAGATACAGGAGTTGCCACACAGGAGTCCCCCTACAGTGACCAGAACCTTTGTACTGCAAGCTCCACGCCAGGGCGGTTCTGAACACTGAAAGGGCAAGGGGCCAGCAGCTAACAAATAAGGGATTACAAATGAGGATATGGACGGGATCCTAGAAGCACAGCCAGAAGTGATGCAGATCAGAAGTGCCAGTCAATGTCAACCATCATTGTCAACACTGCTGCTGAGGGGTTTGGCATTCAGAAGCAGTAAATGAGGCTCCCCAGTAGCTCACAAGGTAGAGCCAGTACCACATATCAAGGCTGAGTTACCACAGGAGCCTGGGTTTGAATTCAGTAAAGGGACTGGGCTGGATGCAGAGACCAAGACCTGGGGGACTGAAGGGCTTTCATGCCAGAACAAATGCCACAGTTCAAACCAGGGAGCCTTGAAGTGAAGCTAAAACAAGCTCAGCCCCAGGCCCTCTTAAGGTCTACAAGAGGTGCCCCAGGCTCTTGTTATGCCAAGCAACATAAGCTTGGCACCAGCTGGAGAAGGGGATCATTTCTGAATGCACCATTTCAGTGATCCTGTTTGCCATGAACATGGTTGTCGAATCAGCAAATGTGAAGTATAGAGACTCTGTCACCATGTCTGGTGTTCCACAGCTCCATTGATGGCTTGACAATAACAACATCAGCGTCTAAATGCAGATGGATCCTCAAGGGTCCTGAGAGATTAATCACCTGGGCCCGGTTGAGTTTTAAAACTGGTCAAGGTCCATGGTCTTAAGGAGGGATTAAGTTAATAAGAAATTCTGTGTCTTCCTTGGAGGTATTCAGATTCACTGAGAGGCCAGTTAAGAATTAAGCAGTCCATAGCACGCTCTAGGACACAGCTGTACTCCAGGAGACCAAGGTATTTGATGTATGACAGGCAGAGGAGGATAGCTCTGGGTTGCTGGGAAGTTAAAGGCCTGGCTCAATCAACATGGGATCCAGGTGTTTTGTGACCGTTGCTGTTTAATGAGGAAGATCAGCCACTTCTTGCCATGGTGGCTGTGACTTCCACAAAGTCTGAGCAGCCTTGTCTTATAAGCAGAATAACAAGCTACAGCGACCCTTCAGCTGCCTGACTGAGGAGTTTGCGGTTACTTGGGCAAGGGTGGTGGTTTTTAGGGGTGATTTTTAAAATGTGATATCGACAGCAGTAGCATTATGCTAGATTTATGGGTTTAACCCTGAACAGAAACATACATTACACAGAAGATAGCATAATAATACATCTTAGCTGTAAGTGGCAGTGGCAGTGACAGCAGCTGAAGATTCAAGGTGCCCACAGCTAAAGAAGGGGGCACAAGATACATTATTTAAAGGCCCCCAGAATTTGTAGCACTGCCCATGCTGAGCAGATGCACATTATCTGGTAGTTTAAAAAACAACAGGACAACATAAAAATGTCTCTATAGATTAAATAATCAGGTTCACAGCAGAAAAAAACACAAGTTAAGTCTTTACCCTTAGTGTATTTCCACAGGCACCTTCTGTGGCCTGGACTTCGTACCACACTGCATCATCATGCACTTTGACCCAGGAGCAATTGCGGGATGCTAGGTTGCCCGAGAATGGGTTCAAACCAGAAGATGTCAAGCTTGCCATATCCAGCCCACGTAGAGTTTATCATGGCCACAAATAAGCTCTGCAGACTGGAGTGCAGGATGCTGGACTATAGAGGAAGATATAATGTCAGAGAAGTGTGAGAGAAAGAAGAAAGGAAATTAGATGGTAAATACTTTATACCAATGATGAACTGTATTATGTCAAAACATTTCAAAATATAAAAGGAAACCTACATTCACACACAACGCTGCATCTCATGTGACCGCAGTTGTGGATCCAAATCCTCGATGTCTGCAGTCTGTTATCGATGATTCATTTCCACGTGACATCATCCAGCCAGATGGGCCCTCTGCCCTGTCCAAAACGTGCACCTTGTGGTGCTGACACGGCCCTGCCGCAGCCCAGCTGTCTGCACACCACCTGAGCATCAACCAGGCCCCAGTCATCGTCACACACCGTCCCCCACTGTCCTCGGAGGAAGATCTCCACTCTACCGGAGCAGGAGCTGTTTCCTCCATCGGCCAGGCGGACCTGCCCCTCAACTCCTGTGCTGTTGTCTGCGGGTGTTGTGGTGTTAGCTATCACCTGAGCAGTGGTGGTGTTCTGAGGTTTGGAGTCGGTGTGGTTGGTGAAACTGTGCTGTTGGATCCTGGTTGAACTGAAAGAAAAGTCTCTGTGAAATCACAAGACAACTATAGCCTGCACTGCCAGCTGCAGTCATGAGGAAAAGCCCCCTTTCTTTATTATTGATGGAACTGATTATGTTATTGTTGGGTACAAAATCCATTTATGGATCAACGTATCTTTTCTTTTAAGAAGAAAGGAAAATAGATGGTAAATACTAAATACCAATGATGAGAACCTCCGTAAACCTCAGTTTGTAATTTGAACTGTATTATGTCAAAACATTTCAAAATATAAAAGGAAACCTACCTTCACACACGACACCAGCATCCTCATGGTGACCGCAATTGTGAGATCCAAACCCACGGTGCCTGCACTGGGTGAGCTTTGATTCGCTGCCTGTGCACGTGACATCATCCAGCCAGATGGGCCCTCTGCCCTGTCCAAAACGTGCACCTTGTGGTGCTGACACGGCCCTGCCGCAGCCCAGCTGTCTGCACACCACCTGAGCATCAACCAGGCCCCAGTCATCGTCACACACCGTCCCCCACTGTCCTCGGAGGAAGATCTCCACTCTACCGGAGCAGGAGCTGTTTCCTCCATCGGCCAGGCGGACCTGCCCCTCAACTCCTGTGCTGTTGTCTGCGGGTGTTGTGGTGTTAGCTATCACCTGAGCAGTGGTGGTGTTCTGAGGTCTTGGAGTCGGTGTGGTTGGTGAAACTGTGCTGTTGGATCCTGGTTGAACTGAAAGAAAAGTCTCTGTGAAATCACAAGACAACTATAGCCTGCACTGCCAGCTGCAGTCATGAGGAAAAGCCCCCTTTCTTTATTATTGATGGAACTGATTATGTTATTGTTGGGTACAAAATCCATTTATGGATCAACGTATCTTTTTCTTTTAAGAAGAAAGGAAAATAGATGGTAAATACTAAATACCAATGATGAGAACCTCCGTAAACCTCAGTTTGTAATTTGAACTGTATTATGTCAAAACATTTCAAAATATAAAAGGAAACCTACCTTCACACACGACACCAGCATCCTCATGGTGACCGCAATTGTGAGATCCAAACCCACGGTGCCTGCACTGGGTGAGCTTTGATTCGCTGCCTGTGCACGTGACATCATCCAGCCAGATGGGCCCTCTGCCCTGTCCAAAACGTGCACCTTGTGGTGCTGACACGGCCCTGCCGCAGCCCAGCTGTCTGCACACCACCTGAGCATCAACCAGGCCCCAGTCATCGTCACACACCGTCCCCCACTGTCCTCGGAGGAAGATCTCCACTCTACCGGAGCAGGAGCTGTTTCCTCCATCGGCCAGGCGGACCTGCCCCTCAACTCCTGTGCTGTTGTCTGCGGGTGTTGTGGTGTTAGCTATCACCTGAGCAGTGGTGGTGTTCTGAGGTCTTGGAGTCGGTGTGGTTGGTGAAACTGTGCTGTTGGATCCTGGTTGAACTGAAAGAAAAGTCTCTGTGAAATCACAAGACAACTATAGCCTGCACTGCCAGCTGCAGTCATGAGGAAAAGCCCCCTTTCTTTATTATTGATGGAACTGATTATGTTATTGTTGGGTACAAAATCCATTTATGGATCAACGTATCTTTTTCTTTTAAGAAGAAAGGAAAATAGATGGTAAATACTAAATACCAATGATGAGAACCTCCGTAAACCTCAGTTTGTAATTTGAACTGTATTATGTCAAAACATTTCAAAATATAAAAGGAAACCTACCTTCACACACGACACCAGCATCCTCATGGTGACCGCAATTGTGAGATCCAAACCCACGGTGCCTGCACTGGGTGAGCTTTGATTCGCTGCCTGTGCACGTGACATCATCCAGCCAGATGGGCCCTCTGCCCTGTCCAAAACGTGCACCTTGTGGTGCTGACACGGCCCTGCCGCAGCCCAGCTGTCTGCACACCACCTGAGCATCAACCAGGCCCCAGTCATCGTCACACACCGTCCCCCACTGTCCTCGGAGGAAGATCTCCACTCTACCGGAGCAGGAGCTGTTTCCTCCATCGGCCAGGCGGACCTGCCCCTCAACTCCTGTGCTGTTGTCTGCGGGTGTTGTGGTGTTAGCTATCACCTGAGCAGTGGTGGTGTTCTGAGGTCTTGGAGTCGGTGTGGTTGGTGAAACTGTGCTGTTGGATCCTGGTTGAACTGAAAGAAAAGTCTCTGTGAAATCACAAGACAACTATAGCCTGCACTGCCAGCTGCAGTCATGAGGAAAAGCCCCCTTTCTTTATTATTGATGGAACTGATTATGTTATTGTTGGGTACAAAATCCATTTATGGATCAACGTATCTTTTTCTTTTAAGAAGAAAGGAAAATAGATGGTAAATACTAAATACCAATGATGAGAACCTCCGTAAACCTCAGTTTGTAATTTGAACTGTATTATGTCAAAACATTTCAAAATATAAAAGGAAACCTACCTTCACACACGACACCAGCATCCTCATGGTGACCGCAATTGTGAGATCCAAACCCACGGTGCCTGCACTGGGTGAGCTTTGATTCGCTGCCTGTGCACGTGACATCATCCAGCCAGATGGGCCCTCTGCCCTGTCCAAAACGTGCACCTTGTGGTGCTGACACGGCCCTGCCGCAGCCCAGCTGTCTGCACACCACCTGAGCATCAACCAGGCCCCAGTCATCGTCACACACCGTCCCCCACTGTCCTCGGAGGAAGATCTCCACTCTACCGGAGCAGGAGCTGTTTCCTCCATCGGCCAGGCGGACCTGCCCCTCAACTCCTGTGCTGTTGTCTGCGGGTGTTGTGGTGTTAGCTATCACCTGAGCAGTGGTGGTGTTCTGAGGTCTTGGAGTCGGTGTGGTTGGTGAAACTGTGCTGTTGGATCCTGGTTGAACTGAAAGAAAAGTCTCTGTGAAATCACAAGACAACTATAGCCTGCACTGCCAGCTGCAGTCATGAGGAAAAGCCCCCTTTCTTTATTATTGATGGAACTGATTATGTTATTGTTGGGTACAAAATCCATTTATGGATCAACGTATCTTTTTCTTTTAAGAAGAAAGGAAAATAGATGGTAAATACTAAATACCAATGATGAGAACCTCCGTAAACCTCAGTTTGTAATTTGAACTGTATTATGTCAAAACATTTCAAAATATAAAAGGAAACCTACCTTCACACACGACACCAGCATCCTCATGGTGACCGCAATTGTGAGATCCAAACCCACGGTGCCTGCACTGGGTGAGCTTTGATTCGCTGCCTGTGCACGTGACATCATCCAGCCAGATGGGCCCTCTGCCCTGTCCAAAACGTGCACCTTGTGGTGCTGACACGGCCCTGCCGCAGCCCAGCTGTCTGCACACCACCTGAGCATCAACCAGGCCCCAGTCATCGTCACACACCGTCCCCCACTGTCCTCGGAGGAAGATCTCCACTCTACCGGAGCAGGAGCTGTTTCCTCCATCGGCCAGGCGGACCTGCCCCTCAACTCCTGTGCTGTTGTCTGCGGGTGTTGTGGTGTTAGCTATCACCTGAGCAGTGGTGGTGTTCTGAGGTCTTGGAGTCGGTGTGGTTGGTGAAACTGTGCTGTTGGATCCTGGTTGAACTGAAAGAAAAGTCTCTGTGAAATCACAAGACAACTATAGCCTGCACTGCCAGCTGCAGTCATGAGGAAAAGCCCCCTTTCTTTATTATTGATGGAACTGATTATGTTATTGTTGGGTACAAAATCCATTTATGGATCAACGTATCTTTTTCTTTTAAGAAGAAAGGAAAATAGATGGTAAATACTAAATACCAATGATGAGAACCTCCGTAAACCTCAGTTTGTAATTTGAACTGTATTATGTCAAAACATTTCAAAATATAAAAGGAAACCTACCTTCACACACGACACCAGCATCCTCATGGTGACCGCAATTGTGAGATCCAAACCCACGGTGCCTGCACTGGGTGAGCTTTGATTCGCTGCCTGTGCACGTGACATCATCCAGCCAGATGGGCCCTCTGCCCTGTCCAAAACGTGCACCTTGTGGTGCTGACACGGCCCTGCCGCAGCCCAGCTGTCTGCACACCACCTGAGCATCAACCAGGCCCCAGTCATCGTCACACACCGTCCCCCACTGTCCTCGGAGGAAGATCTCCACTCTACCGGAGCAGGAGCTGTTTCCTCCATCGGCCAGGCGGACCTGCCCCTCAACTCCTGTGCTGTTGTCTGCGGGTGTTGTGGTGTTAGCTATCACCTGAGCAGTGGTGGTGTTCTGAGGTCTTGGAGTCGGTGTGGTTGGTGAAACTGTGCTGTTGGATCCTGGTTGAACTGAAAGAAAAGTCTCTGTGAAATCACAAGACAACTATAGCCTGCACTGCCAGCTGCAGTCATGAGGAAAAGCCCCCTTTCTTTATTATTGATGGAACTGATTATGTTATTGTTGGGTACAAAATCCATTTATGGATCAACGTATCTTTTTCTTTTAAGAAGAAAGGAAAATAGATGGTAAATACTAAATACCAATGATGAGAACCTCCGTAAACCTCAGTTTGTAATTTGAACTGTATTATGTCAAAACATTTCAAAATATAAAAGGAAACCTACCTTCACACACGACACCAGCATCCTCATGGTGACCGCAATTGTGAGATCCAAACCCACGGTGCCTGCACTGGGTGAGCTTTGATTCGCTGCCTGTGCACGTGACATCATCCAGCCAGATGGGCCCTCTGCCCTGTCCAAAACGTGCACCTTGTGGTGCTGACACGGCCCTGCCGCAGCCCAGCTGTCTGCACACCACCTGAGCATCAACCAGGCCCCAGTCATCGTCACACACCGTCCCCCACTGTCCTCGGAGGAAGATCTCCACTCTACCGGAGCAGGAGCTGTTTCCTCCATCGGCCAGGCGGACCTGCCCCTCAACTCCTGTGCTGTTGTCTGCGGGTGTTGTGGTGTTAGCTATCACCTGAGCAGTGGTGGTGTTCTGAGGTCTTGGAGTCGGTGTGGTTGGAGAAACTGTGCTGTTGGATCCTGGTTGAACTGAAAGAAAAGTCTCTGTGAAATCACAAGACAACTATAGCCTGCACTGCCAGCTGCAGTCATGAGGAAAAGCCCCCTTTCTTTATTATTGATGGAACTGATTATGTTATTGTTGGGTACAAAATCCATTTATGGATCAACGTATCTTTTTCTTTTAAGAAGAAAGGAAAATAGATGGTAAATACTAAATACCAATGATGAGAACCTCCGTAAACCTCAGTTTGTAATTTGAACTGTATTATGTCAAAACATTTCAAAATATAAAAGGAAACCTACCTTCACACACGACACCAGCATCCTCATGGTGACCGCAATTGTGAGATCCAAACCCACGGTGCCTGCACTGGGTGAGCTTTGATTCGCTGCCTGTGCACGTGACATCATCCAGCCAGATGGGCCCTCTGCCCTGTCCAAAACGTGCACCTTGTGGTGCTGACACGGCCCTGCCGCAGCCCAGCTGTCTGCACACCACCTGAGCATCAACCAGGCCCCAGTCATCGTCACACACCGTCCCCCACTGTCCTCGGAGGAAGATCTCCACTCTACCGGAACAGGAGCTGTTTCCTCCATCGGCCAGGCGGACCTGCCCCTCAACTCCTGTGCTGTTGTCTGCGGGTGTTGTGGTGTTAGCTATCACCTGAGCAGTGGTGGTGTTCTGAGGTCTTGGAGTCGGTGTGGTTGGTGAAACTGCTGATGTGTTCACCTCTGTTAACAATAGACAACAGTGAGACACTCGTGCTAAGCCAGTGAGATTTTTTTGGTCCGTAAATTATTCATTCACTTTAAGAACAAGAAGACATTAGTTTCTTCACTACTTTCTTAAAATATAAATGAATGCTTTAGATGAGAACATTGCATTTGTTGTTACAGTGTAAAGATTTTAAAATGGAATAATACCTGCACAGTATGCAAGTGAGCAAGTGGAAGGCTTTACAAGTTTATAGACGTAGTAGTTTCCATATCAGAGCTTGACATGGATGGTGTGTGTCGCAAAAGTGCAGCAGTTGTGCCAGGAATTACACACAGTACGATTTACTATTTCATCAGACTGTGTGGGATGAGGCTCTGTTATCCACATAGTAGCATGGGTTCCACACCTGTTTTCAGGTATACACCTCTCTGGAATATGAGCACTGGTTTGCCACAGTAACAGGCGATACCAGCCTTGCCAGTTAACATTTCGGTCACAGTGAATGACTGTATTTGATGTGTTATTCGTTGAACGCCAGTCGTCATTCAGTACAGTGTAGTGCTCACAGGGGTCAGCACAACGGAGAACCCCATTTTAACTGATGCAGTCCATGCCTGAAGGACAAACTGTGTTTCCACAGTTGAACTGGACATATTGAGAGGAGGGGCTCGATCTTGAGCTGGAGGAAGACTCCAAACATTGGAAAGAGCCTGGGGTGTTTTGGCAAACCTGGGGTGGCATGCATGGTGAGTCTGGAAGGGAACACTCGTCAGTGTCCACACAGCCACTGTCTGGTGACCAGTGATAACCTTGGCTACAGCAAGAAGAGTCACTGCACTGCATTTTGCATTGTAACAGGAGAGACCATCGCCTACAAAGCCATCTTTACAGACACAAGAGAGCGCCGGGCTGGTGAGAGAGTCTCCTCTTTCTCGTGACTCCAGGCAGGTGGCTTCATCATGACATGAATCACAGCTGAAGACAAGCGTCCCTGTCATAACTTGTGCATGATGTAAGTAATTTGAAGTAGCTTTTCCAGGTAAAACGGTGAAACTACAGTGAAATTACATGCAATTGGCGTAAATGAACAAAACTAATTCAGGATCATTTATGTTTAGTTATCCTGTGAGTACAATTACACAGAAAACATCTGTTCAAATCTCACTGTAGAGTTATACCAGAGGTGCAATCACCATCAAAGTTTACCACTGATTATTTTATTTTCAAGGACGTCACCACTGAATGCAAGATTTTACGTGGTCTCTTAATACTGTGTCATGGTTGATTATTATTACAAAGGCAGTTCAGGTAGAAAGGACTTTGTGTTATGGTTTTGGGTTTGACTTTAGCTATGTCCTGGTTTATTTTATGAGAGTCCTCCTTCATGTGTCTTGGATTACTTTACTTTACCTCCTGTGATTGTGTGTTTTTCAGGACAGTTTTGATTGTCTGCCCACCCTGATCCTAATCTGGAGCAGTGTTGGGAAGGTTACATTAATTTATCATAGTAATGTAAGGACTATGGCAGGAAATTGCAAAGGAATACATTGTGCACATGAAAAACATGCAGAGCAACAAAATGAATATTATTCAACATATAGCCGAGCTTTTTACAGATAATGTTCAGATGTAACCCCCAATGTAATCATGAACATTTCCATTAGTAACTGTAATTTAGTTATACATTTTTCAGTAAATGTAGCGGATTACAGTTAAATTTATTTTGTAATTAAATTATTTAACAATATTACATGTAAATAGTTACTCCACAACATTCGTCTGGAGTTGTTTCAATTCCACATGTTCCATGTTACCCTGTTTGAAAAACTGTTTAACATTTTATGTTAAATTTTTGTCTGGACCAGGAAGTTTTCTAATGAATATCTGAAAATTATATAATCATTTAATATTATAGAAAAGCAAGGGTGAAATTATGTACCAGACAGCTAATTTGGAGGTGCATTTATAAAAAAGCCATCTTAACTTTTATTATTGAAGTTAATGTAAGAATAATATGGCTTCACTAAATCACTGGAATAGAAATACTGACAGTGCCAAATAAAATGTTTTATCCTAAATCAACTTAAAGAGAAATTTGGGGAAATTTAAAGTTCTTTTATGAACTATGTAATTCATTCCAATGTTGTTGGTGCCTGAATTTATAATTTGTGTGTGGAGAAAGAAAGGCAGAGTACTATTTAATTAAAGACTTTTAATTGAAGTGCATCCATGCATGACACAGAAGGAGCAAAGGAGCCACACAAAAATCTATTTAAATGTGTTTTTTTTTTAAGTACAATTACACCCAAGATGACAAGATGTTACATGACCTACCTGAAGTGCTTCCTGTTAAAATCTGCAAAATTAGGAGCAATAACAAACCCCCAGGCACCCCCATTATGGACCACATCCACGACACCAACTTGCTGAAAAAACAAAAAAGAAGTCTTAAAATCACATTTTCAAAAGATGCTGCCATATTCATTACTTTGCCAGACATTGTTCTTACCTTTGAAAGACTGTGGGAACCCAGGAGTTAGTGACAGTGAATATCTCCCAGTGAGTGACAGTGTGAGAATTTATAGGCCCCTATGTGTGCTCAAAAGACCAATGGGGGTCACCGACAGCACCGATACATGTAGTATGACATCAAATGAGTTACTTATTAATCAAATAACGTAAAATGATCAATTCAGACTTAACTGGCACACAAACAAATGCCTGAGTCACTATATTTTATGGTACCACAATCTATCTCAGGTCAGTGTTGAAACAAGGAGACTCTAGGTTTGTACATTCCAATATTAATACCATTTATAACCACACTTCGTCAACATTGACTGAAAAGCCAGAGAGCACACTGAGTACTCTCGAAACTCCATGAAAATTGTTTCACCAATTCAAGGGCCACGTACTTGCTGTTTCCAATGTCAAATAGACTGTGCCTTTCTAGTCCTCCGACCAGTCAAAGCACAAACAAAACATGTCGCATTCACCCGTTCACACACATTCATACACTGATGACACAGCCTTCAGGAGCAATTTTGGGTCCAGTATCTTAGACAAAGTTATTTCAACATACAGACTTGAGGAGCCGGGGATCAAACACCTACCGATAAGTGGGCGACACGCTCTTCCTCCTGTGCCACAGCCTCAACTGTACCTGACAGTTTATATTTACATCTTACTCAGTTTGACTGAGCAAATGCCATCCATTTCAGTAAATTGTAAGAGGACCATGAATTAGGATTATTTTGTCAATATCTTAAAAGTCTAAGGAAGAAGGAAGGACATGCAGTTAGAAATACATTTTAAAAGATGTCAACCGTTTGATGAACCCCTTGATGTCAGAGGCATCAGGTAAATCTCAACGCTTCTCTCATCATGCATCAGTATGGCATGTGCATGTTGGACCCCATCTTATATCTCTGCATTATATATCTGCCTTTGAAAAGGTTTGTTTTTATGAAATTAGGAGCATCTCACTTGTACAGCTGGGAACAGTGTGTGAATGGGTGAATGTGTTGTAGCGTAAAACGATTTGTTGTTGCGAAGACTTGAAAGGATACAGACCATTTAGCAACTTGATTCATTGTGTAATTATTATGGTAATAAGTCACTTATTATGTTTATTTTTGGAATCACTGCAGCCCTTCTTGCAATCATATTTCAAAACTCACTTCTTCTTCAGTGTTTTATTATTCTGACGTAAATGGTACTTTGTTCCATTTTAAGACGGGCTAATAAGATTTTTACAACACTTTATGCAAGTACCAGTGTGCAATAGTGTGCCCTTCATACAGTATTACTAATAGTGCTACGTACAAAGCAATTGTTGGAAAGTTGGGCATCATTTCAAAGGAAAGCCATACACAAACACAGCAATCAGTCACACAGGCACTGCTAAGAAAGCGCATGTTTGTGTGGATATTAGCTCAGACACCTTCAATGCTAAGATGTCAAATAATCAACACTAAAAGTAAAGAACACAATACATCACAGCACATGGTGACAGATTAACATAAATGTTATAGAACATTCTCAAGTGTCTTAATTGATGTGACAAGGAAAAGTAAGACAGGTCTAGCTTGGAGTCATTAGCTGACCCCACAAGTGTTCACTGACCTTCCAGCTGTAGTTCTTTCTCACATGTAACTGTCCTTGTTAGGGAGACAACAGTTAGACTGATAAGGTAGAGACAGTAGCTCAGGCGTCAGGCTGGCAAAAATCAGTGTTCTCTGGGAATCTGACAAGGTTGAGTCTTACAAAATGTTTAACAAAAACTTACTGGCTCCACAGATTAGCGTACAACTCATGGATAGAATTTGATTCCAATTTGACGAAGCATCGGAGTCTAAACATCAGATAGATTTGTTGTTCTAGGTAAAGGCCAGCTAAAGATGAACTAAGAGGAAAACCTACAGGAACTAGGGGGAAGACAGAAACATAAAAGTGACCAAATGCTCTGTTGTTATCGTTCAGATTTGGTGTTGGCATTTAACGTGTTCAAATGTTGAATGCTGGCACTGTATCTCCTTGGCTGGGCTCAATAAACCAAACTATGTTAAAGAGGTGGTATAATGCTGTATGTTGTTCCTCAAATGTTGTATGTTGTTCATCAAATGTAAGTCACTTTGGATAAAAGTGTCTGTTAAATGAGTAAATGTAAATGCTTTTTGCCTTTTTCCCTCTCCTTCTAGCTTGAGACTTTCACTCTTCTGTTGTTGTTAATTTAAAGTTAATATGATGTAGGATTGTATAGAAAATCAAATGATTTATATGATGTGGTGGGAAAAGGATGTTTAAATAAACAGCTCAGGCTAACACTTGTCTTTCAGTGAATTTTATTCAAGTCTTCTGCAGAAGGAACTCACAGGGACACATACGCATCAGAGAGTATCATCCAAGTGAGCTGCAGTGTAACAGCTCATGCAGCTTTTATCTTAGTCTCAGGGTCGGAGAACTATCTCATCAAGGTGTCTTTGAGCGTTCCCGAGGGACACTCAATCTGGATCTATAGAAAGACGCCCATGTCCAAGGTACATGTGGTGAACCACTGAGTCCTGACCCCACTGGACATATGTTAAAGCATCACACACATTTACCTTCCATTGACCCCTGGAGGCCCCTAGTGAGATTAGTTACATGGCAGTGTTTTAAAGATGGTTCATGAAATTCCCATTACAATCCTTAATGGTTTGAAAAAAAAAGTTTACTGTGCCTATGAAAATTGTTTACCCCCCTCGGAAGTGATCATGTTTTATTGTTTTACTGCTATGAGTCAAAGACTTTACGTCAGTGTTTCGATGCAGATCAACGGATCTCAAAGTAATGTAATTTCATTAGAAATGTAATTCTTAAAAGTCTAAGGAAGAAGGAAGGACATGCAGTTAGAAATACATTTTAAGAGATGTCAACCGTTTGATGAACCCCTTGATGTCAGTGGCATCAGGTAAATCTCAACGCTTCTCTCATCATGCATCAGTATGGCATGTGCATGTTGGACCCCATCTTATATCTCTGCATTATATATCTGCCTTTGAAAAGGTTTGTTTTTATGAAATTGAACAGTGTGTGAATGGGTGAACGTGTTGTAGCGTAAAGCGATTTGTTGTTGCAAAGACTTGAAAGGATACAGACCATTTAGCAACTTGATTGATTGTGTAATTATTATGGTAATAAGTCACTTATTATCTTTATTTTTGGAATCACTGCAGCCCTTCTTGCAATCATATTTCAAAACTCACTTCCTCTTCAGTGTTTTATTTTGACGTAAATGGTACTTAGCCCATTTTAAGACGGGCTAATAAGATTTTACAACACTTTATGCAGGTAAGTACCAGTGTGCAATAGTGTGCCCTTCATACAGTATTACTAATAGTGCTACGTACAAAGCAATTCAAACAATTTGTTGGAAAGTTGGGCATCATTTCAAAGGAAAGCCATACACAAACACAGCAATCAGTCACACAGGCACTGCTAAGAAAGCGCATGTTTGTGTACTGCATTTGAGGATATTAGCTCAGACACCTTCAATGCTAAGATGTCAAATAATCAATACTAAAAGTAAAGAACACAATACATCACAGCACATGGTGACAGATTACAGTTTCTCGATTGTTTACACACATTTTCTGAAAGAATGCCTCATATTCTCAGAACTCTACACACAAATCAAAAAACACACACACACACACACACAGGGCAAAACCCCTCAATTCTCCTGCAAAATGAAACTTTACATTCAAAACAATGTTATTTCTTCTCAAAATGGTATTATGTTTTCAAATGACACACACAAACCATCATATGAATAGACATTCATAAGAACCAGTTGAACATGATGTACTCAATGTAAAACACTATGATGAATGGAAAAAACTTCTTCTCCATTCATCATAATGACTTAGGCCTTTTTTTGTTCAGTGTTACACTTACTACAGACAGTACATACATAAGTGTGTTGTAAAATATTTGAGAATATTGTTTTTATACTCAGAACACACACATGGTAACAAATATATTTTATTGTCCCACAAAAACAATGTACACAGTGTACATCCCATTCCCAACCAACAAAGTTGCACATACACTACATACAAAAAACAGAAGAATTACTGTACACAGTTACAGTAAAAAAAAATTAAAAAACAAAACAAAAAACAAACTATGCTGCATCCTCTTCTGTTGCGGTCTGGCCACAGCACCTCATCCACATCACAAGCAATGTTTTCCCTGGCCAAGCAGTGGGGGAAATATCGCCTAGCATGGCGATTCCAGCCATGAAAAGCATCAGCTGCTATATCTCCACATGCATCCTCCATAGCTTGAAGAGGTATACGCGTTGGTGGATTTCGGTCATACACTTTCCATCTCCAGGCAGAAAAAAAAAATCCTCAATAGGATTGAGGAATGGAGAATATGGAGGGAGATAAA
>NW_024043545.1:0-27777 GCF_014851395.1 Micropterus salmoides
TGCGTGATTTTGTTGAGAGAGTGGTGGAGAAACTCAATGTGGGAGAAAACAAAGACCGTGTCTCTGTGGTCCAGTACAGCAGAGATGCAGAGGTCCATTTCGATCTGAAAAGATACAAAACACGAGATGATATTCTGGATTCGGTCAGAGGGCTGAGACACAGAGGAGGCAGACCCCTCAACACCGGGGCAGCCCTCCAATATGTCAGGACAACGTCTTCACAAACTCCTCGGAGCAGGCGCCTCCAAGGTGTTCCACAAATGTTGATCCTGCTAAATGGTGGAAGGTCTTTTGATATGTAGATACCCCAGCCTCTGCTCTAAAACAGCAGGGCATCTATGTTGTTGGCATTGGAACAAGGAACTCTGATAGTAGAGAGCTGCAGAAGATATCATATGAGCCTACTTACGCTCTATCAGTGTCTGAATTCACTGACCTCCCCGATATCCAAGAACAGCTCTCCTCTGTAATGAGCACGGTGCTAGGGAGGGCCACGCCCATGACACCAACAGTGACTGGTAAGAAAGTGACAGATTTTTACATTCCACACTCATGGTAGGACGCAAATTGAACAAGTGTATTTCACTAAGTTGAGGTCAGCCAGTGCCACTTTGACAAAAGAGTTTTGCCAGCATTAACAGAGCAAGTTGTAGACATCGAGGCTAGCTTTTGCCATCTGACTTTCACCTGGCAGCATTTGACACATGAACTTAATATTCTGAAATTTTGTTCCCTAGTGGAAGACAGCTACCAGGAAGGGATCTTGTGTTCTTGTTGGATGGATCTGATGGTACTAGAACTGGATTCCCAGCTATGCGAGACTTGTCCAAAGAGTAGTAGAGACACTCAGTGTGGATGACAACAAAGACCGTGTCTCAGTGGTTCAGTACAGCAGAGATCCAGCTGTCCAGTTCTATCTGAACACATACACCACTAAGGGCGAGATCCTTGACACGGTCAGAGGTTTGAGGCACAAAGGCGGAAGACCCCTCAACACTGGAGCAGCTCTCCAGTACTTGAGGGATAATGTCTTCACGGCCTCTGCCGGAAGCAGCGTGTGGAAGGAGTTCCACAGGTCCTAATATTGCTAAGTGGTGGAAGGTCTTTTGACAGTGTTGATGTACCAGCCTCTGCTCTCAAACAGCTGGGTGTCTTGACCATTGCGATTGGAACCAGGGCCTCTGATAGCAGCGAACTGCTCAAGATATCCCACGATCCCAGTTATGCTCTATCGGTGTCTGAATTTACGGACCTCCCCAATCCAACAACAGCTGTCCTCTGTAATGAGCACAGTGCAAAGGAGGGCCACGCCCTTGACACCAACAGTGACTGGTAAGAAAGTGACAGAATTTTACATTCCACCATCAGGGTAGAATGCAAGTTGAACATGTGTATTTTACTAAGTTGAGGTCAGCCAGTTGCACTCAGTGTAAAATAGTTTTGGCAGCATTAATAGAGCAAGTTGCAAATGTTGAGGCTACATTTTGTCATCTGACTTTCACACTGGAACTAGTTGACACATGAACTTAAATATGTCTGAAATTTTATGTTCCCCAGTGGAGAGACAGCTACCAGGAAGGGATCTTGTGTTCTTGTTGGATGGATCTGATGGTACTAGAACTGGATTCCCAGCTATGCGAGACTTTGTCCAAAGAGTAGTAGAGACACTCAGTGTGGATGACAACAAAGACCGTGTCTCAGTGGTTCAGTACAGCAGAGAGCCAGCTGTCCAGTTCTATCTGAACACATACCCGACAAAGGGCGAGATCCTTGACAGTGTCAGAGGTTTGAGGCACAAAGGTGGAAGACCCCTCAACCTGGAGCAGCTCTCCAGTACTTGAGGGATAATGTCTTCACGGCCTCTGCCGGAAGCAGGCGTGTGGAAGGAGTTCCACAGGTCCTAATATGCTAAGTGGTGGCAAGTCTTCTGACAGTGTTGATGTACCAGCCTCTGCTCTCAAACAGCTGGGTGTCTTGACCATTACAATTGGAACCGGGAGCTCTGATAGCATCGAACTGCAGAAGATATCCCACGATCCCAGTTATGCTCTATCTGTGTCTGAATTCACTGACCTTCCCAGTGTCCAACAGCAACTTAAGTCCTCCGTGGAGGCTGTGGTTATTGGCGTCCCCAGAATCACCAACTGTATTTGGTATGTTAACAAGCACAGCCTCTTGCTGGCCCGAAATGCTACCTCACTTGTTTTACCTTACATGTGGCAAAGAAATGTGATACTTGTTTAGCTCCAGGTGTTCATTGAAAGAGAGGTGGTGGTGTGCTTTCCCACTGTTTAAAATTGAAGTAGGCACTGTTAAGTGATTTTCAAAAAAATGTCCACCACTTGATGATCAGTCAATCAGAGTACTTTTTGCAAAGGTTTTTTATTTTTTGTCTTCCTGTATTTCCTCAGTTGACACTGCCAAAAAGGATATCGTATTCCTTCTGGATGGTTCTGATGCCACAAGGAATGGCTTCCCTGCCATGCGTGATTTTGTTGAGAGAGTGGTGGAGAAACTCAATGTGGGAGAAAACAAAGACCGTGTCTCTGTGGTCCAGTACAGCAGAGATGCAGAGGTCCATTTCGATCTGAAAAGATACAAAACACGAGATGATATTCTGGATTCGGTCAGAGGGCTGAGACACAGAGGAGGCAGACCCCTCAACACCGGGGCAGCCCTCCAATATGTCAGGGACAACGTCTTCACAAACTCCTCCGGGAGCAGGCGCCTCCAAGGTGTTCCACAAATGTTGATCCTGCTAAATGGTGGAAGGTCTTTTGATAATGTAGATACCCCAGCCTCTGCTCTAAAACAGCAGGGCATCTATGTTGTTGGCATTGGAACAAGGAACTCTGATAGTAGAGAGCTGCAGAAGATATCATATGAGCCTACTTACGCTCTATCAGTGTCTGAATTCACTGACCTCCCCGATATCCAAGAACAGCTCTCCTCTGTAATGAGCACGGTGCTAGGGAGGGCCACGCCCATGACACCAACAGTGACTGGTAAGAAAGTGACAGATTTTTACATTCCACACTCATGGTAGGACGCAAATTGAACAAGTGTATTTCACTAAGTTGAGGTCAGCCAGTGCCACTTTGACAAAAGAGTTTTGCCAGCATTAACAGAGCAAGTTGTAGACATCGAGGCTAGCTTTTGCCATCTGACTTTCACACTGGCAGCATTTGACACATGAACTTAAATGTCTGAAATTTTATGTTCCCTAGTGGAGAGACAGCTACCAGGAAGGGATCTTGTGTTCTTGTTGGATGGATCTGATGGTACTAGAACTGGATTCCCAGCTATGCGAGACTTTGTCCAAAGAGTAGTAGAGACACTCATGTGGATGACAACAAAGACCGTGTCTCAGTGGTTCAGTACAGCAGAGATCCAGCTGTCCAGTTCTATCTGAACACATACACCACTAAGGGCGAGATCCTTGACACGGTCAGAGGTTTGAGGCACAAAGGCGGAAGACCCCCAACACTGGAGCAGCTCTCCAGTACTTGAGGTAATGTCTTCACGGCCTCTGCCGGAAGCAGGCGTGTGGAAGGAGTTCCACAGGTCCTAATATTGCTAAGTGGTGGAAGGTCTTTTGACAGTGTTGATGTACCAGCCTCTGCTCTCAAACAGCTGGGTGTCTTGACCATTGCGATTGGAACCAGGGCCTCTGATAGCAGCGAACTGCTCAAGATATCCCACGATCCCAGTTATGCTCTATCGTGTCTGAATTTACGGACCTCCCCAATATCCAACAACAGCTGTCCTCTGTAATGAGCACAGTGCAAAGGAGGGCCACGCCCTTGACACCAACAGTGACTGGTAAGAAAGTGACAGAATTTTACATTCCACCATCAGGGTAGAATGCAAGTTGAACATGTGTATTTTACTAAGTTGAGGTCAGCCAGTTGCACTCAGTGTAAAATAGTTTTGGCAGCATTAATAGAGCAAGTTTAAATGTTGAGGCTACATTTTGTCATCTGACTTTCACACTGGAACTAGTTGACACATGAACTTAAATATGTCTGAAATTTTATGTTCCCCAGTGGAGAGACAGCTACCAGGAAGGGATCTTGTGTTCTTGTTGGATGGATCTGATGGTACTAGAACTGGATTCCCAGCTATGCGAGACTTTGTCCAAAGAGTAGTAGAGACACTCAGTGTGGATGACAACAAAGACCGTGTCTCAGTGGTTCAGTACAGCAGAGAGCCAGCTGTCCAGTTCTATCTGAACACATACCCGACAAAGGGCGAGATCCTTGACAGTGTCAGAGGTTTGAGGCACAAAGGTGGAAGACCCCTCAACACTGGAGCAGCTCTCCAGTACTTGAGGGATAATGTCTTCACGGCCTCTGCCGGAAGCAGGCGTGTGGAAGGAGTTCCACAGGTCCTAATATTGCTAAGTGGTGGCAAGTCTTCTGACAGTGTTGATGTACCAGCCTCTGCTCTCAAACAGCTGGGTGTCTTGACCATTACAATTGGAACCGGGAGCTCTGATAGCATCGAACTGCAGAAGATATCCCATCCCAGTTATGCTCTATCTGTGTCTGAATTCACTGACCTTCCCAGTGTCCAACAGCAACTTAAGTCCTCCGTGGAGGCTGTGGTTATTGGCGTCGCCCCAGAATCACCAACTGTATTTGGTATGTTAACAAGCACAGCCTCTTGCTGGCCCGAAATGCTACCTCACTTGTTTTACCTTACATGTGGCAAAGAAATTGTGATACTTGTTTAGCTCCAGGTGTTCATTGAAAGAGAGGTGGTGGTGTGCTTTCCCACTGTTTAAAATTGAAGTAGGCACTGTTAAGTGATTTTCAAAAAAATGTCCACCACTTGATGATCAGTCAATCAGAGTACTTTTTGCAAAGGTTTTTTATTTTTTGTCTTCCTGTATTTCCTCAGTTGACACTGCCAAAAAGGATATCGTATTCCTTCTGGATGGTTCTGATGCCACAAGGAATGGCTTCCCTGCCATGCGTGATTTTGTTGAGAGAGTGGTGGAGAAACTCAATGTGGGAGAAAACAAAGACCGTGTCTCTGTGGTCCAGTACAGCAGAGATGCAGAGGTCCATTTCGATCTGAAAAGATACAAAACACGAGATGATATTCTGGATTCGGTCAGAGGGCTGAGACACAGAGGAGGCAGACCCCTCAACACCGGGGCAGCCCTCCAATATGTCAGGGACAACGTCTTCACAAACTCCTCCGGGAGCAGGCGCCTCCAAGGTGTTCCACAAATGTTGATCCTGCTAAATGGTGGAAGGTCTTTTGATAATGTAGATACCCCAGCCTCTGCTCTAAAACAGCAGGGCATCTATGTTGTTGGCATTGGAACAAGGAACTCTGATAGTAGAGAGCTGCAGAAGATATCATATGAGCCTACTTACGCTCTATCAGTGTCTGAATTCACTGACCTCCCCGATATCCAAGAACAGCTCTCCTCTGTAATGAGCACGGTGCTAGGGAGGGCCACGCCCATGACACCAACAGTGACTGGTAAGAAAGTGACAGATTTTTACATTCCACACTCATGGTAGGACGCAAATTGAACAAGTGTATTTCACTAAGTTGAGGTCAGCCAGTGCCACTTTGACAAAAGAGTTTTGCCAGCATTAACAGAGCAAGTTGTAGACATCGAGGCTAGCTTTTGCCATCTGACTTTCACACTGGCAGCATTTGACACATGAACTTAAATATGTCTGAAATTTTATGTTCCCTAGTGGAGAGACAGCTACCAGGAAGGGATCTTGTGTTCTTGTTGGATGGATCTGATGGTACTAGAACTGGATTCCCAGCTATGCGAGACTTTGTCCAAAGAGTAGTAGAGACACTCAGTGTGGATGACAACAAAGACCGTGTCTCAGTGGTTCAGTACAGCAGAGATCCAGCTGTCCAGTTCTATCTGAACACATACACCACTAAGGGCGAGATCCTTGACACGGTCAGAGGTTTGAGGCACAAAGGCGGAAGACCCCTCAACACTGGAGCAGCTCTCCAGTACTTGAGGGATAATGTCTTCACGGCCTCTGCCGGAAGCAGGCGTGTGGAAGGAGTTCCACAGGTCCTAATATTGCTAAGTGGTGGAAGGTCTTTTGACAGTGTTGATGTACCAGCCTCTGCTCTCAAACAGCTGGGTGTCTTGACCATTGCGATTGGAACCAGGGCCTCTGATAGCAGCGAACTGCTCAAGATATCCCACGATCCCAGTTATGCTCTATCGTGTCTGAATTTACGGACCTCCCCAATATCCAACAACAGCTGTCCTCTGTAATGAGCACAGTGCAAAGGAGGGCCACGCCCTTGACACCAACAGTGACTGGTAAGAAAGTGACAGAATTTTACATTCCACCATCAGGGTAGAATGCAAGTTGAACATGTGTATTTTACTAAGTTGAGGTCAGCCAGTTGCACTCAGTGTAAAAGTTTTGGCAGCATTAATAGAGCAAGTTGTAAATGTTGAGGCTACATTTTGTCATCTGACTTTCACACTGGAACTAGTTGACACATGAACTTAAATATGTCTGAAATTTTATGTTCCCCAGTGGAGAGACAGCTACCAGGAAGGGATCTTGTGTTCTTGTTGGATGGATCTGATGGTACTAGAACTGGATTCCCAGCTATGCGAGACTTTGTCCAAAGAGTAGTAGAGACACTCAGTGTGGATGACAACAAAGACCGTGTCTCAGTGGTTCAGTACAGCAGAGAGCCAGCTGTCCAGTTCTATCTGAACACATACCCGACAAAGGGCGAGATCCTTGACAGTGTCAGAGGTTTGAGGCACAAAGGTGGAAGACCCCTCAACACTGGAGCAGCTCTCCAGTACTTGAGGGATAATGTCTTCACGGCCTCTGCCGGAAGCAGGCGTGTGGAAGGAGTTCCACAGGTCCTAATATTGCTAAGTGGTGGCAAGTCTTCTGACAGTGTTGATGTACCAGCCTCTGCTCTCAAACAGCTGGGTGTCTTGACCATTACAATTGGAACCGGGAGCTCTGATAGCATCGAACTGCAGAAGATATCCCACGATCCCAGTTATGCTCTATCTGTGTCTGAATTCACTGACCTTCCCAGTGTCCAACAGCAACTTAAGTCCTCCGTGGAGGCTGTGGTTATTGGCGTCGCCCCAGAATCACCAACTGTATTTGGTATGTTAACAAGCACAGCCTCTTGCTGGCCCGAAATGCTACCTCACTTGTTTTACCTTACATGTGGCAAAGAAATTGTGATACTTGTTTAGCTCCAGGTGTTCATTGAAAGAGAGGTGGTGGTGTGCTTTCCCACTGTTTAAAATTGAAGTAGGCACTGTTAAGTGATTTTCAAAAAAATGTCCACCACTTGATGATCAGTCAATCAGAGTACTTTTGCAAAGTTTTTTATTTTTTGTCTTCCTGTATTTCCTCAGTTGACACTGCCAAAAAGGATATCGTATTCCTTCTGGATGGTTCTGATGCCACAAGGAATGGCTTCCCTGCCATGCGTGATTTTGTTGAGAGAGTGGTGGAGAAACTCAATGTGGGAGAAAACAAAGACCGTGTCTCTGTGGTCCAGTACAGCAGAGATGCAGAGGTCCATTTCGATCTGAAAAGATACAAAACACGAGATGATATTCTGGATTCGGTCAGAGGGCTGAGACACAGAGGAGGCAGACCCCTCAACACCGGGGCAGCCCTCCAATATGTCAGGGACAACGTCTTCACAAACTCCTCCGGGAGCAGGCGCCTCCAAGGTGTTCCACAAATGTTGATCCTGCTAAATGGTGGAAGGTCTTTTGATAATGTAGATACCCCAGCCTCTGCTCTAAAACAGCAGGGCATCTATGTTGTTGGCATTGGAACAAGGAACTCTGATAGTAGAGAGCTGCAGAAGATATCATATGAGCCTACTTACGCTCTATCAGTGTCTGAATTCACTGACCTCCCCGATATCCAAGAACAGCTCTCCTCTGTAATGAGCACGGTGCTAGGGAGGGCCACGCCCATGACACCAACAGTGACTGGTAAGAAAGTGACAGATTTTTACATTCCACACTCATGGTAGGACGCAAATTGAACAAGTGTATTTCACTAAGTTGAGGTCAGCCAGTGCCACTTTGACAAAAGAGTTTTGCCAGCATTAACAGAGCAAGTTGTAGACATCGAGGCTAGCTTTTGCCATCTGACTTTCACACTGGCAGCATTTGACACATGAACTTAAATATGTCTGAAATTTTATGTTCCCTAGTGGAGAGACAGCTACCAGGAAGGGATCTTGTGTTCTTGTTGGATGGATCTGATGGTACTAGAACTGGATTCCCAGCTATGCGAGACTTTGTCCAAAGAGTAGTAGAGACACTCAGTGTGGATGACAACAAAGACCGTGTCTCAGTGGTTCAGTACAGCAGAGATCCAGCTGTCCAGTTCTATCTGAACACATACACCACTAAGGGCGAGATCCTTGACACGGTCAGAGGTTTGAGGCACAAAGGCGGAAGACCCCTCAACACTGGAGCAGCTCTCCAGTACTTGAGGGATAATGTCTTCACGGCCTCTGCCGGAAGCAGGCGTGTGGAAGGAGTTCCACAGGTCCTAATATTGCTAAGTGGTGGAAGGTCTTTTGACAGTGTTGATGTACCAGCCTCTGCTCTCAAACAGCTGGGTGTCTTGACCATTGCGATTGGAACCAGGGCCTCTGATAGCAGCGAACTGCTCAAGATATCCCACGATCCCAGTTATGCTCTATCGTGTCTGAATTTACGGACCTCCCCAATATCCAACAACAGCTGTCCTCTGTAATGAGCACAGTGCAAAGGAGGGCCACGCCCTTGACACCAACAGTGACTGGTAAGAAAGTGACAGAATTTTACATTCCACCATCAGGGTAGAATGCAAGTTGAACATGTGTATTTTACTAAGTTGAGGTCAGCCAGTTGCACTCAGTGTAAAATAGTTTTGGCAGCATTAATAGAGCAAGTTGTAAATGTTGAGGCTACATTTTGTCATCTGACTTTCACACTGGAACTAGTTGACACATGAACTTAAATATGTCTGAAATTTTATGTTCCCCAGTGGAGAGACAGCTACCAGGAAGGGATCTTGTGTTCTTGTTGGATGGATCTGATGGTACTAGAACTGGATTCCCAGCTATGCGAGACTTTGTCCAAAGAGTAGTAGAGACACTCAGTGTGGATGACAACAAAGACCGTGTCTCAGTGGTTCAGTACAGCAGAGAGCCAGCTGTCCAGTTCTATCTGAACACATACCCGACAAAGGGCGAGATCCTTGACAGTGTCAGAGGTTTGAGGCACAAAGGTGGAAGACCCCTCAACACTGGAGCAGCTCTCCAGTACTTGAGGGATAATGTCTTCACGGCCTCTGCCGGAAGCAGGCGTGTGGAAGGAGTTCCACAGGTCCTAATATTGCTAAGTGGTGGCAAGTCTTCTGACAGTGTTGATGTACCAGCCTCTGCTCTCAAACAGCTGGGTGTCTTGACCATTACAATTGGAACCGGGAGCTCTGATAGCATCGAACTGCAGAAGATATCCCACGATCCCAGTTATGCTCTATCTGTGTCTGAATTCACTGACCTTCCCAGTGTCCAACAGCAACTTAAGTCCTCCGTGGAGGCTGTGGTTATTGGCGTCGCCCCAGAATCACCAACTGTATTTGGTATGTTAACAAGCACAGCCTCTTGCTGGCCCGAAATGCTACCTCACTTGTTTTACCTTACATGTGGCAAAGAAATTGTGATACTTGTTTAGCTCCAGGTGTTCATTGAAAGAGAGTGGTGGTGTGCTTTCCCACTGTTTAAAATTGAAGTAGGCACTGTTAAGTGATTTTCAAAAAAATGTCCACCACTTGATGATCAGTCAATCAGAGTACTTTTTGCAAAGGTTTTTTTTTTTTGTCTTCCTGTATTTCCTCAGTTGACACTGCCAAAAAGGATATCGTATTCCTTCTGGATGGTTCTGATGCCACAAGGAATGGCTTCCCTGCCATGCGTGATTTTGTTGAGAGAGTGGTGGAGAAACTCAATGTGGGAGAAAACAAAGACCGTGTCTCTGTGGTCCAGTACAGCAGAGATGCAGAGGTCCATTTCGATCTGAAAAGATACAAAACACGAGATGATATTCTGGATTCGGTCAGAGGGCTGAGACACAGAGGAGGCAGACCCCTCAACACCGGGGCAGCCCTCCAATATGTCAGGGACAACGTCTTCACAAACTCCTCCGGGAGCAGGCGCCTCCAAGGTGTTCCACAAATGTTGATCCTGCTAAATGGTGGAAGGTCTTTTGATAATGTAGATACCCCAGCCTCTGCTCTAAAACAGCAGGGCATCTATGTTGTTGGCATTGGAACAAGGAACTCTGATAGTAGAGAGCTGCAGAAGATATCATATGAGCCTACTTACGCTCTATCAGTGTCTGAATTCACTGACCTCCCCGATATCCAAGAACAGCTCTCCTCTGTAATGAGCACGGTGCTAGGGAGGGCCACGCCCATGACACCAACAGTGACTGGTAAGAAAGTGACAGATTTTTACATTCCACACTCATGGTAGGACGCAAATTGAACAAGTGTATTTCACTAAGTTGAGGTCAGCCAGTGCCACTTTGACAAAAGAGTTTTGCCAGCATTAACAGAGCAAGTTGTAGACATCGAGGCTAGCTTTTGCCATCTGACTTTCACACTGGCAGCATTTGACACATGAACTTAAATATCTGAAATTTTATGTTCCCTAGTGGAGAGACAGCTACCAGGAAGGGATCTTGTGTTCTTGTTGGATGGATCTGATGGTACTAGAACTGGATTCCCAGCTATGCGAGACTTTGTCCAAAGAGTAGTAGAGACACTCAGTGTGGATGACAACAAACCGTGTCTCAGTGGTTCAGTACAGCAGAGATCCAGCTGTCCAGTTCTATCTGAACACATACACCACTAAGGGCGAGATCCTTGACACGGTCAGAGGTTTGAGGCACAAAGGCGGAAGACCCCTCAACACTGGAGCAGCTCTCCAGTACTTGAGGGATAATGTCTTCACGGCCTCTGCCGGAAGCAGGCGTGTGGAAGGAGTTCCACAGGTCCTAATATTGCTAAGTGGTGGAAGGTCTTTTGACAGTGTTGATGTACCAGCCTCTGCTCTCAAACAGCTGGGTGTCTTGACCATTGCGATTGGAACCAGGGCCTCTGATAGCAGCGAACTGCTCAAGATATCCCACGATCCCAGTTATGCTCTATCGTGTCTGAATTTACGGACCTCCCCAATATCCAACAACAGCTGTCCTCTGTAATGAGCACAGTGCAAAGGAGGGCCACGCCCTTGACACCAACAGTGACTGGTAAGAAAGTGACAGAATTTTACATTCCACACTCATGGTAGGACGCAAATTGAACAAGTGTATTTTACTAAGTTGGGGTCAGCCAGTGCCACTTTGACAAAAGAGTTTTGCCAGCATTAACAGAGCAAGTTGTAGACATCGAGGCTAGCTTTTGCCATCTGACTTTCACACTGGCAGCATTTGACACATGAACTTAAATATGTCTGAAATTTTATGTTCCCTAGTGGAGAGACAGCTACCAGGAAGGGATCTTGTGTTCTTGTTGGATGGATCTGATGGTACTAGAACTGGATTCCCAGCTATGCGAGACTTTGTCCAAAGAGTAGTAGAGACACTCAGTGTGGATGACAACAAAGACCGTGTCTCAGTGGTTCAGTACAGCAGAGATCCAGCTGTCCAGTTCTATCTGAACACATACACCACTAAGGGCGAGATCCTTGACACGGTCAGAGGTTTGAGGCACAAAGGCGGAAGACCCCTCAACACTGGAGCAGCTCTCCAGTACTTGAGGGATAATGTCTTCACGGCCTCTGCCGGAAGCAGGCGTGTGGAAGGAGTTCCACAGGTCCTAATATTGCTAAGTGGTGGAAGGTCTTTTGACAGTGTTGATGTACCAGCCTCTGCTCTCAAACAGCTGGGTGTCTTGACCATTGCGATTGGAACCAGGGCCTCTGATAGCAGCGAACTGCTCAAGATATCCCACGATCCCAGTTATGCTCTATCGGTGTCTGAATTTACGGACCTCCCCAATATCCAACAACAGCTGTCCTCTGTAATGAGCACAGTGCAAAGGAGGGCCACGCCCTTGACACCAACAGTGACTGGTAAGAAAGTGACAGAATTTTACATTCCACCATCAGGGTAGAATGCAAGTTGAACATGTGTATTTTACTAAGTTGAGGTCAGCCAGTTGCACTCAGTGTAAAATAGTTTTGGCAGCATTAATAGAGCAAGTTGTAAATGTTGAGGCTACATTTTGTCATCTGACTTTCACACTGGAACTAGTTGACACATGAACTTAAATATGTCTGAAATTTTATGTTCCCCAGTGGAGAGACAGCTACCAGGAAGGGATCTTGTGTTCTTGTTGGATGGATCTGATGGTACTAGAACTGGATTCCCAGCTATGCGAGACTTTGTCCAAAGAGTAGTAGAGACACTCAGTGTGGATGACAACAAAGACCGTGTCTCAGTGGTTCAGTACAGCAGAGAGCCAGCTGTCCAGTTCTATCTGAACACATACCCGACAAAGGGCGAGATCCTTGACAGTGTCAGAGGTTTGAGGCACAAAGGTGGAAGACCCCAACACTGGAGCAGCTCTCCAGTACTTGAGGGATAATGTCTTCACGGCCTCTGCCGGAAGCAGGCGTGTGGAAGGAGTTCCACAGGTCCTAATATTGCTAAGTGGTGGCAAGTCTTCTGACAGTGTTGATGTACCAGCCTCTGCTCTCAAACAGCTGGGTGTCTTGACCATTACAATTGGAACCGGGAGCTCTGATAGCATCGAACTGCAGAAGATATCCCACGATCCCAGTTATGCTCTATCTGTGTCTGAATTCACTGACCTTCCCAGTGTCCAACAGCAACTTAAGTCCTCCGTGGAGGCTGTGGTTATTGGCGTCGCCCCAGAATCACCAACTGTATTTGGTATGTTAACAAGCACAGCCTCTTGCTGGCCCGAAATGCTACCTCACTTGTTTTACCTTACATGTGGCAAAGAAATTGTGATACTTGTTTAGCTCCAGGTGTTCATTGAAAGAGAGGTGGTGGTGTGCTTTCCCACTGTTTAAAATTGAAGTAGGCACTGTTAAGTGATTTTCAAAAAAATGTCCACCACTTGATGATCAGTCAATCAGAGTACTTTTTGCAAAGGTTTTTTATTTTTTGTCTTCCTGTATTTCCTCAGTTGACACTGCCAAAAAGGATATCGTATTCCTTCTGGATGGTTCTGATGCCACAAGGAATGGCTTCCCTGCCATGCGTGATTTTGTTGAGAGAGTGGTGGAGAAACTCAATGTGGGAGAAAACAAAGACCGTGTCTCTGTGGTCCAGTACAGCAGAGATGCAGAGGTCCATTTCGATCTGAAAAGATACAAAACACGAGATGATATTCTGGATTCGGTCAGAGGGCTGAGACACAGAGGAGGCAGACCCCTCAACACCGGGGCAGCCCTCCAATATGTCAGGGACAACGTCTTCACAAACTCCTCCGGGAGCAGGCGCCTCCAAGGTGTTCCACAAATGTTGATCCTGCTAAATGGTGGAAGGTCTTTTGATAATGTAGATACCCCAGCCTCTGCTCTAAAACAGCAGGGCATCTATGTTGTTGGCATTGGAACAAGGAACTCTGATAGTAGAGAGCTGCAGAAGATATCATATGAGCCTACTTACGCTCTATCAGTGTCTGAATTCACTGACCTCCCCGATATCCAAGAACAGCTCTCCTCTGTAATGAGCACGGTGCTAGGGAGGGCCACGCCCATGACACCAACAGTGACTGGTAAGAAAGTGACAGATTTTTACATTCCACACTCATGGTAGGACGCAAATTGAACAAGTGTATTTCACTAAGTTGAGGTCAGCCAGTGCCACTTTGACAAAAGAGTTTTGCCAGCATTAACAGAGCAAGTTGTAGACATCGAGGCTAGCTTTTGCCATCTGACTTTCACACTGGCAGCATTTGACACATGAACTTAAATATGTCTGAAATTTTATGTTCCCTAGTGGAGAGACAGCTACCAGGAAGGGATCTTGTGTTCTTGTTGGATGGATCTGATGGTACTAGAACTGGATTCCCAGCTATGCGAGACTTTGTCCAAAGAGTAGTAGAGACACTCAGTGTGGATGACAACAAAGACCGTGTCTCAGTGGTTCAGTACAGCAGAGATCCAGCTGTCCAGTTCTATCTGAACACATACACCACTAAGGGCGAGATCCTTGACACGGTCAGAGGTTTGAGGCACAAAGGCGGAAGACCCCTCAACACTGGAGCAGCTCTCCAGTACTTGAGGGATAATGTCTTCACGGCCTCTGCCGGAAGCAGGCGTGTGGAAGGAGTTCCACAGGTCCTAATATTGCTAAGTGGTGGAAGGTCTTTTGACAGTGTTGATGTACCAGCCTCTGCTCTCAAACAGCTGGGTGTCTTGACCATTGCGATTGGAACCAGGGCCTCTGATAGCAGCGAACTGCTCAAGATATCCCACGATCCCAGTTATGCTCTATCGTGTCTGAATTTACGGACCTCCCCAATATCCAACAACAGCTGTCCTCTGTAATGAGCACAGTGCAAAGGAGGGCCACGCCCTTGACACCAACAGTGACTGGTAAGAAAGTGACAGAATTTTACATTCCACCATCAGGGTAGAATGCAAGTTGAACATGTGTATTTTACTAAGTTGAGGTCAGCCAGTTGCACTCAGTGTAAAATAGTTTTGGCAGCATTAATAGAGCAAGTTGTAAATGTTGAGGCTACATTTTGTCATCTGACTTTCACACTGGAACTAGTTGACACATGAACTTAAATATGTCTGAAATTTTATGTTCCCCAGTGGAGAGACAGCTACCAGGAAGGGATCTTGTGTTCTTGTTGGATGGATCTGATGGTACTAGAACTGGATTCCCAGCTATGCGAGACTTTGTCCAAAGAGTAGTAGAGACACTCAGTGTGGATGACAACAAAGACCGTGTCTCAGTGGTTCAGTACAGCAGAGAGCCAGCTGTCCAGTTCTATCTGAACACATACCCGACAAAGGGCGAGATCCTTGACAGTGTCAGAGGTTTGAGGCACAAAGGTGGAAGACCCCTCAACACTGGAGCAGCTCTCCAGTACTTGAGGGATAATGTCTTCACGGCCTCTGCCGGAAGCAGGCGTGTGGAAGGAGTTCCACAGGTCCTAATATTGCTAAGTGGTGGCAAGTCTTCTGACAGTGTTGATGTACCAGCCTCTGCTCTCAAACAGCTGGGTGTCTTGACCATTACAATTGGAACCGGGAGCTCTGATAGCATCGAACTGCAGAAGATATCCCACGATCCCAGTTATGCTCTATCTGTGTCTGAATTCACTGACCTTCCCAGTGTCCAACAGCAACTTAAGTCCTCCGTGGAGGCTGTGGTTATTGGCGTCGCCCCAGAATCACCAACTGTATTTGGTATGTTAACAAGCACAGCCTCTTGCTGGCCCGAAATGCTACCTGACTTGTTTTACCTTACATGTGGCAAAGAAATTGTGATACTTGTTTAGCTCCAGGTGTTCATTGAAAGAGAGGTGGTGGTGTGCTTTCCCACTGTTTAAAATTGAAGTAGGCACTGTTAAGTGATTTTCAAAAAAATGTCCACCACTTGATGATCAGTCAATCAGAGTACTTTTTGCAAAGGTTTTTTATTTTTTGTCTTCCTGTATTTCCTCAGTTGACACTGCCAAAAAGGATATCGTATTCCTTCTGGATGGTTCTGATGCCACAAGGAATGGCTTCCCTGCCATGCGTGATTTTGTTGAGAGAGTGGTGGAGAAACTCAATGTGGGAGAAAACAAAGACCGTGTCTCTGTGGTCCAGTACAGCAGAGATGCAGAGGTCCATTTCGATCTGAAAAGATACAAAACACGAGATGATATTCTGGATTCGGTCAGAGGGCTGAGACACAGAGGAGGCAGACCCCTCAACACCGGGGCAGCCCTCCAATATGTCAGGGACAACGTCTTCACAAACTCCTCCGGGAGCAGGCGCCTCCAAGGTGTTCCACAAATGTTGATCCTGCTAAATGGTGGAAGGTCTTTTGATAATGTAGATACCCCAGCCTCTGCTCTAAAACAGCAGGGCATCTATGTTGTTGGCATTGGAACAAGGAACTCTGATAGTAGAGAGCTGCAGAAGATATCATATGAGCCTACTTACGCTCTATCAGTGTCTGAATTCACTGACCTCCCCGATATCCAAGAACAGCTCTCCTCTGTAATGAGCACGGTGCTAGGGAGGGCCACGCCCATGACACCAACAGTGACTGGTAAGAAAGTGACAGATTTTTACATTCCACACTCATGGTAGGACGCAAATTGAACAAGTGTATTTCACTAAGTTGAGGTCAGCCAGTGCCACTTTGACAAAAGAGTTTTGCCAGCATTAACAGAGCAAGTTGTAGACATCGAGGCTAGCTTTTGCCATCTGACTTTCACACTGGCAGCATTTGACACATGAACTTAAATATGTCTGAAATTTTATGTTCCCTAGTGGAGAGACAGCTACCAGGAAGGGATCTTGTGTTTTGTTGGATGGATCTGATGGTACTAGAACTGGATTCCCAGCTATGCGAGACTTTGTCCAAAGAGTAGTAGAGACACTCAGTGTGGATGACAACAAAGACCGTGTCTCAGTGGTTCAGTACAGCAGAGATCCAGCTGTCCAGTTCTATCTGAACACATACACCACTAAGGGCGAGATCCTTGACACGGTCAGAGGTTTGAGGCACAAAGGCGGAAGACCCCTCAACACTGGAGCAGCTCTCCAGTACTTGAGGGATAATGTCTTCACGGCCTCTGCCGGAAGCAGGCGTGTGGAAGGAGTTCCACAGGTCCTAATATTGCTAAGTGGTGGAAGGTCTTTTGACAGTGTTGATGTACCAGCCTCTGCTCTCAAACAGCTGGGTGTCTTGACCATTGCGATTGGAACCAGGGCCTCTGATAGCAGCGAACTGCTCAAGATATCCCACGATCCCAGTTATGCTCTATCGTGTCTGAATTTACGGACCTCCCCAATATCCAACAACAGCTGTCCTCTGTAATGAGCACAGTGCAAAGGAGGGCCACGCCCTTGACACCAACAGTGACTGGTAAGAAAGTGACAGAATTTTACATTCCACCATCAGGGTAGAATGCAAGTTGAACATGTGTATTTTACTAAGTTGAGGTCAGCCAGTTGCACTCAGTGTAAAATAGTTTTGGCAGCATTAATAGAGCAAGTTGTAAATGTTGAGGCTACATTTTGTCATCTGACTTTCACACTGGAACTAGTTGACACATGAACTTAAATATGTCTGAAATTTTATGTTCCCCAGTGGAGAGACAGCTACCAGGAAGGGATCTTGTGTTCTTGTTGGATGGATCTGATGGTACTAGAACTGGATTCCCAGCTATGCGAGACTTTGTCCAAAGAGTAGTAGAGACACTCAGTGTGGATGACAACAAAGACCGTGTCTCAGTGGTTCAGTACAGCAGAGAGCCAGCTGTCCAGTTCTATCTGAACACATACCCGACAAAGGGCGAGATCCTTGACAGTGTCAGAGGTTTGAGGCACAAAGGTGGAAGACCCCTCAACACTGGAGCAGCTCTCCAGTACTTGAGGGATAATGTCTTCACGGCCTCTGCCGGAAGCAGGCGTGTGGAAGGAGTTCCACAGGTCCTAATATTGCTAAGTGGTGGCAAGTCTTCTGACAGTGTTGATGTACCAGCCTCTGCTCTCAAACAGCTGGGTGTCTTGACCATTACAATTGGAACCGGGAGCTCTGATAGCATCGAACTGCAGAAGATATCCCACGATCCCAGTTATGCTCTATCTGTGTCTGAATTCACTGACCTTCCCAGTGTCCAACAGCAACTTAAGTCCTCCGTGGAGGCTGTGGTTATTGGCGTCGCCCCAGAATCACCAACTGTATTTGGTATGTTAACAAGCACAGCCTCTTGCTGGCCCGAAATGCTACCTCACTTGTTTTACCTTACATGTGGCAAAGAAATTGTGATACTTGTTTAGCTCCAGGTGTTCATTGAAAGAGAGGTGGTGGTGTGCTTTCCCACTGTTTAAAATTGAAGTAGGCACTGTTATGATTTTCAAAAAAATGTCCACCACTTGATGATCAGTCAATCAGAGTACTTTTTGCAAAGGTTTTTTATTTTTTGTCTTCCTGTATTTCCTCAGTTGACACTGCCAAAAAGGATATCGTATTCCTTCTGGATGGTTCTGATGCCACAAGGAATGGCTTCCCTGCCATGCGTGATTTTGTTGAGAGAGTGGTGGAGAAACTCAATGTGGGAGAAAACAAAGACCGTGTCTCTGTGGTCCAGTACAGCAGAGATGCAGAGGTCCATTTCGATCTGAAAAGATACAAAACACGAGATGATATTCTGGATTCGGTCAGAGGGCTGAGACACAGAGGAGGCAGACCCCTCAACACCGGGGCAGCCCTCCAATATGTCAGGGACAACGTCTTCACAAACTCCTCCGGGAGCAGGCGCCTCCAAGGTGTTCCACAAATGTTGATCCTGCTAAATGGTGGAAGGTCTTTTGATAATGTAGATACCCCAGCCTCTGCTCTAAAACAGCAGGGCATCTATGTTGTTGGCATTGGAACAAGGAACTCTGATAGTAGAGAGCTGCAGAAGATATCATATGAGCCTACTTACGCTCTATCAGTGTCTGAATTCACTGACCTCCCCGATATCCAAGAACAGCTCTCCTCTGTAATGAGCACGGTGCTAGGGAGGGCCACGCCCATGACACCAACAGTGACTGGTAAGAAAGTGACAGATTTTTACATTCCACACTCATGGTAGGACGCAAATTGAACAAGTGTATTTACTAAGTTGAGGTCAGCCAGTGCCACTTTGACAAAAGAGTTTTGCCAGCATTAACAGAGCAAGTTGTAGACATCGAGGCTAGCTTTTGCCATCTGACTTTCACACTGGCAGCATTTGACACATGAACTTAAATATGTCTGAAATTTTATGTTCCCTAGTGGAGAGACAGCTACCAGGAAGGGATCTTGTGTTCTTGTTGGATGGATCTGATGGTACTAGAACTGGATTCCCAGCTATGCGAGACTTTGTCCAAAGAGTAGTAGAGACACTCAGTGTGGATGACAACAAAGACCGTGTCTCAGTGGTTCAGTACAGCAGAGAGCCAGCTGTCCAGTTCTATCTGAACACATACCCGACAAAGGGCGAGATCCTTGACAGTGTCAGAGGTTTGAGGCACAAAGGTGGAAGACCCCTCAACACTGGAGCAGCTCTCCAGTACTTGAGGGATAATGTCTTCACGGCCTCTGCCGGAAGCAGGCGTGTGGAAGGAGTTCCACAGGTCCTAATATTGCTAAGTGGTGGCAAGTCTTCTGACAGTGTTGATGTACCAGCCTCTGCTCTCAAACAGCTGGGTGTCTTGACCATTGCGATTGGAACCAGGGCCTCTGATAGCAGCGAACTGCTCAAGATATCCCACGATCCCAGTTATGCTCTATCGTGTCTGAATTTACGGACCTCCCCAATATCCAACAACAGCTGTCCTCTGTAATGAGCACAGTGCAAAGGAGGGCCACGCCCTTGACACCAACAGTGACTGGTAAGAAAGTGACAGAATTTTACATTCCACCATCAGGGTAGAATGCAAGTTGAACATGTGTATTTTACTAAGTTGAGGTCAGCCAGTTGCACTCAGTGTAAAATAGTTTTGGCAGCATTAATAGAGCAAGTTGTAAATGTTGAGGCTACATTTTGTCATCTGACTTTCACACTGGAACTAGTTGACACATGAACTTAAATATGTCTGAAATTTTATGTTCCCCAGTGGAGAGACAGCTACCAGGAAGGGATCTTGTGTTCTTGTTGGATGGATCTGATGGTACTAGAACTGGATTCCCAGCTATGCGAGACTTTGTCCAAAGAGTAGTAGAGACACTCAGTGTGGATGACAACAAAGACCGTGTCTCAGTGGTTCAGTACAGCAGAGAGCCAGCTGTCCAGTTCTATCTGAACACATACCCGACAAAGGGCGAGATCCTTGACAGTGTCAGAGGTTTGAGGCACAAAGGTGGAAGACCCCTCAACACTGGAGCAGCTCTCCAGTACTTGAGGGATAATGTCTTCACGGCCTCTGCCGGAAGCAGGCGTGTGGAAGGAGTTCCACAGGTCCTAATATTGCTAAGTGGTGGCAAGTCTTCTGACAGTGTTGATGTACCAGCCTCTGCTCTCAAACAGCTGGGTGTCTTGACCATTACAATTGGAACCGGGAGCTCTGATAGCATCGAACTGCAGAAGATATCCCACGATCCCAGTTATGCTCTATCTGTGTCTGAATTCACTGACCTTCCCAGTGTCCAACAGCAACTTAAGTCCTCCGTGGAGGCTGTGGTTATTGGCGTCGCCCCAGAATCACCAACTGTATTTGGTATGTTAACAAGCACAGCCTCTTGCTGGCCCGAAATGCTACCTCACTTGTTTTACCTTACATGTGGCAAAGAAATTGTGATACTTGTTTAGCTCCAGGTGTTCATTGAAAGAGAGGTGGTGGTGTGCTTTCCCACTGTTTAAAATTGAAGTAGGCACTGTTAAGTGATTTTCAAAAAAATGTCCACCACTTGATGATCAGTCAATCAGAGTACTTTTTGCAAAGGTTTTTTATTTTTTGTCTTCCTGTATTTCCTCAGTTGACACTGCCAAAAAGGATATCGTATTCCTTCTGGATGGTTCTGATGCCACAAGGAATGGCTTCCCTGCCATGCGTGATTTTGTTGAGAGAGTGGTGGAGAAACTCAATGTGGGAGAAAACAAAGACCGTGTCTCTGTGGTCCAGTACAGCAGAGATGCAGAGGTCCATTTCGATCTGAAAAGATACAAAACACGAGATGATATTCTGGATTCGGTCAGAGGGCTGAGACACAGAGGAGGCAGACCCCTCAACACCGGGGCAGCCCTCCAATATGTCAGGGACAACGTCTTCACAAACTCCTCCGGGAGCAGGCGCCTCCAAGGTGTTCCACAAATGTTGATCCTGCTAAATGGTGGAAGGTCTTTTGATAATGTAGATACCCCAGCCTCTGCTCTAAAACAGCAGGGCATCTATGTTGTTGGCATTGGAACAAGGAACTCTGATAGTAGAGAGCTGCAGAAGATATCATATGAGCCTACTTACGCTCTATCAGTGTCTGAATTCACTGACCTCCCCGATATCCAAGAACAGCTCTCCTCTGTAATGAGCACGGTGCTAGGGAGGGCCACGCCCATGACACCAACAGTGACTGGTAAGAAAGTGACAGATTTTTACATTCCACACTCATGGTAGGACGCAAATTGAACAAGTGTATTTCACTAAGTTGAGGTCAGCCAGTGCCACTTTGACAAAAGAGTTTTGCCAGCATTAACAGAGCAAGTTGTAGACATCGAGGCTAGCTTTTGCCATCTGACTTTCACACTGGCAGCATTTGACACATGAACTTAAATATGTCTGAAATTTTATGTTCCCTAGTGGAGAGACAGCTACCAGGAAGGGATCTTGTGTTCTTGTTGGATGGATCTGATGGTACTAGAACTGGATTCCCAGCTATGCGAGACTTTGTCCAAAGAGTAGTAGAGACACTCAGTGTGGATGACAACAAAGACCGTGTCTCAGTGGTTCAGTACAGCAGAGATCCAACTGTCCAGTTCTATCTGAACACATACACCACTAAGGGCGAGATCCTTGACACGGTCAGAGGTTTGAGGCACAAAGGCGGAAGACCCCTCAACACTGGAGCAGCTCTCCAGTACTTGAGGGATAATGTCTTCACGGCCTCTGCCGGAAGCAGGCGTGTGGAAGGAGTTCCACAGGTCCTAATATTGCTAAGTGGTGGAAGGTCTTTTGACAGTGTTGATGTACCAGCCTCTGCTCTCAAACAGCTGGGTGTCTTGACCATTACAATTGGAACTGGGAGCTCTGATAACATCGAACTGCAGAGAGATCCCACGATCCCAGTTATGCTCTATCTGTGTCTGAATTCACTGACCTTCACAGTGTCCAACAGCAACTTCAGTCTTCCGTGGAGGCTGTTTTTATTGATGTCACCCCACATGCACCAACTTTACTGGTATGTTAATAATTTTGGTCTCTCACTGCCACCTAATGCTACTTCACTTGTTTAAACCTATGTTGGAAACGTAAATGCTTTTCAAAAATTTTTCCCTCAGTTGATGATCATGATAATGATTCTCGATGACAGGTACTTTTTGCAAAAGTTTTTTGTCTTCCTGTTTTTTACAGTTGACTCTGCCAAAAAGGATATTGTATTCCTTCTGGATGGTTCTGATGGCACAAGGAATGGCTTCCCTGCCATGCGTGATTTTGTTGAGAGAGTGGTGGAGAAACTAAATGTGGGAGAACAATGATCGTGTCTCTGTGGTCCAGTACAGCAGAAATGCATTTGTCCATTTCGAGCTGAAAACATACAAAACACGAAATGATATTTTGAATGCGGTCAGAGGGCTGAGACACAGAGGAGGCAGACCCCTCAACACTGGCGCAGCCCTTCAATATGTCAGGGACAACGTCTTCACAAACTCCTCCGGGAGCAGGCTCCTCCAAGGAGTTCCTCAAATGTTGATCCTTCTCAATAGCGGAAGGTCTTCTGACAGTGTTCAAGCACCAGCCTCTGCTCTTAAACAGCAGGGCATCTTTACGATTGGCATTGGAATAAGGAACTATTAGTAGAGAGCTGCAGAAGATCTTATGACCCCAGTTATGCTCTATCAGTGTCTGAGTTCAATGACCTGCCGCATCCAAGATCAGCTCTCTTCTTAATGCGCACCGTGCTCTTCAAGCCACACCCTGACACCAACAGTCCCTGGTAAGTTCAGATCAGCTGGTGCCACTTGACGAAACATTCAATTAGTCACTTTCTTTGCAATATGACGATCTTGTCAACATGGACAAACTAACTACTTGAAAGACTTGTAGAATTAATGCAACAATATTTAACAAAATTTTTACTTGCACACTTTCCAAATAATAGATGTAGTTTAAACGGCATCAACAATAAAATTGAATCTTATTATAGCAGGATCTGTCTGCAATGGTATAAATCAACTTGCGTCATTTTATGTTGTCTGTTGTCCACCGAAATTCAGTTAATTTGTTTCATATATTGACTGCATTATAGTCTAATACTTAAATATTTCCATCCACTTTTTATTTAATTACACACACACAACAGCAGGTTGCTACAAACCACCACACCCACTATGTTCAGAAGACCAGTCAGTTAGTCCTTTGTATTGCGACCGTTCATGTGAGAGATGTGGAATGCCCTGGGCAAATTTCTGCAATTCTGTCTGTGATGGTATCCCTTCTAACTATATCTTTAAAAGCAACTATGTTGTATTCTTAGTATTGTTAGCATCAGTATGATAACAATGTTCAGATGTATTACTGGTGGCTGTTTTGTACATTTTGCTGCTGCATCTTTAAACCCTCACTTTTGTAGATAGTCTATTAATCTATAATCTATTATCTATCTATATAACAAATGTGTAGTTCTTCATCTATACAAATGGAATATTACCACTGTAGTTTCAACATGGCAGCACAGGGAATGATGAATGGTGAATACTCTATTTTCATGTAATTAGCAAAAACAAAAATGGCTTAAATCAATTTTCAGACGAGTTTGGTGGGCGACACTTGATGTTGAGAAGTCAACTCTGACATCCAAGGTATGAGAGTTTGCTGCAAAAGAGCTTGCATACACAGGCATGCATTTTTGGAAACTAAACTCACAAGCAATAACCACATTGTCTCATGACTGGCGAATAAATCAGCCTTCAATATATTGTGCATCTCTGTTCAACAACAAATACAAAACAGTACACAGAGAAACAGGGCATTCATGTAAATTACATAGTAGTTTTGATGGGTTATCTCCCTCTCCATATTTGGCTGAATGTTCCAAACTCTGGGACCATCCATAGATCTGGAGCCAGCCCTAAATACACATAGCAGTTATTGCAGAGTAGATATCCTGGCATTTTTGGGCCCAAGGGGCCCACCACAACAGATCTGGCACCCTCAACAATAAATCATCTTTGCAGCCCCTTTAAAGAAAGAGGCCATGGAGAAGAAAACTCATACTCAGGTAGAAGTACAAGTTATTGTCAAAGAATTTTTTTTAAAAAGTTTAGACATTTATATTTGGATGTTTGATCTAAGAACTAACTCAAGCAAGCGACCTTTATGAGGATTTGTACATCCAAAGAACTTCTATAAAAAACAGACCAGGCTTCTTTGAGATTTGAATTGAGTTGACAAAAGTTGACATGATGCTGACAAAATAATGTCACCTTGTCACTTAGTGAATAAGTCCATATATCAACGAAAACCTCCTCTTCTGGATCTCAGCAAGCAAGCAAAAAAAAACAACTCAGTTTCAATGCAAAAGTTTAGACAAGCTTAGTATTTCACCAGAGTGGTCTCCCGTAGTCTGGACAGTGCTGCTGGCAAGCAGTGCATAGGCTTTCACTCTTAGGACAGAATGGGTCAGTTTTACTAGTTACTCTTTTATTGGAGTTGCCACTGCCACAGATATTCCCTGAGCTAACTGGTGTGTGTGTGTGTGTGTGTGTGTGTTGTGTGCACCGATTGCCACAATATGCTAACCTTGCTACATGTGTCTTTCTATTATGGCAAATTTGGCAGCATCCACCTCAAGATTTTTTCTGGGGGGCCTGCAACTTCTCTGCACCCTCTTTGCGCTTTGGTTTGTCCATTTGATCTATGCTTTTGACACGAGATACAGAGGGCAGAGGGTGAGGTAGTAGGGGCTAGGAGATGTTTGGGCCAGCGCAGTGTCAGTACAGAATGAACCAATGGGTCCCTTTTGTCCCTGCTTTATGGGTTGTTGCCCATTTAAGGTGAGACATGGCAGGCAAAAAATGTTGTTTTATCATTTTATCATCATCATGCACTGGTCAATTTTGGGATTTTGAGCTATTTTGTATCGTGTTCTTTCAGACTACTGGACAGAAAAATGCCAAAATACACATTAATTGTTTAGTTTACTACAGTTGTCTATGTGCGTCTGTAGATTTCTCCTAAAAACAACATTTCCTACCCCTATCATTGACTGCACCATATCACCATCGACAGCACAATGTGTTCCGATCCAAATCTGGTCATATCCTTTGTACCAGCAACCAATCATCAAAAACAATGGATTTAATCTAAGCATGAAATCTCATTGACTAGTGTTGTTTCTGACAATGTGATTCTTTTAGATGCAGGCGTCTTGACACTTCCTGATTTAGCTTTCGCGGGTGGCTTTGTCTGTGTCTGTGTTTTGTGTTTGCATGTGACTGTTCAGACATGCTGTTATTCAGTTATCAGTTTTGATGTGTTTTAGATGATCTTTATAAATCTATGGAATTTTACAATACATATCTTTAATGCTGTTTTCTCAAGATGAGTTTTTCTCATACTGGGAGCCTGACGTTTTTAGAGGACATTGTTCATATATGGTTTATAGAAAATTTTTCCCAGAAACATGGTTTACAGCATTTTGTGATTTATGGAGTGATGAAAAGATATCCAAAATTCCCCCTGTAAAAAACATTTGAATCTAATGTCAACAAATAAAACAGTCATTTTGAACCTGATTTAATACAATGTTCAGATTTCGGTTCTTGACATAGATACAAATTAGTGCATATCTCATTAGATACTGTCTCTTTGAATATTTAAACATAACATTTCAGAGAACTGGTACCATAAAGAAATTAATATAAATAATCAACTAGTTTCATGGTGATATCTATTATTTTATTTTTTTTTACCTTTTTACATGTTGTGTCTCGCCTTCATTTTTATATATTTTTTTTATAATTGATGAATAAATTATTTAAATTATACCAGTATGCCAGATTACCAGTCCAGCCCTGTGGGTACAGGAGGCGGACACGGTGACGAGGTGGCCAAAACCCATGGGCCAAGGTGTAGCACCATGAATTGTGCATCACTTGCAACTGCTATCTGCCCTGTCTCAAGGTCAGATTCATAAAAGATATTGCGCTTATGATATTACAGCGCAAACACTGCCATTAAGTTCCCAACTGAGTGCAATTTTTCTTTGTTTTGTGTCTATTAAATGTTCATCTGCAATTTTCTGTAGTGGTCCCAGTAATATTGTTCTGAAGTATACTGAAGAAGCATATTATAGGACATGTTTAAGCTACTGTGAGTCAAACATTGTATAAATGCAGCTGTAAAAACAAAACTTGCCACTCATATCTTAAAGTTTGGATTGAATTCTGTCAAATCAAATATTGCACATTGAGAGCTGTTTGCTCTACTCTGCCCTGTGCTGGGCTGTTACGGTGTGTAACTATCATCTCCGCTTCTCACAGCATTAGGATTTATGTTGTTTATATTTCCAGTTTCATTGCTCTTGGTGAATATCAGGATGATAATAGGTAGGTGTACTATGATGAGTGTGTGACCCCCTTATAAATGTGCTTCAGTGACCACTCTTTGAAGATGCTAATAATGACACTCTTAACTGTGAGTGAATATTAGTGATGGTGTTTATGATTTGGACTTTTTTACAATGTGGCTCTATTGTATTTATTTTCACCTTTTTAACTCATTTATTTCATCAAGAAGACACTGTTCATAAAGGTTTACAAGGTCATCTTGCAATGAGGTCTTGTAGTGAATGGTTTCACTGGTTTGGGCAAGATTGTGGGCTAAGCTTTCCTCCGTGTTTCAAGTCAAGAAGGATTTGAACAGTGTTAAAACCATTGTCATACATCAGTAATATCTCATACATATGTTATTGCTGCTGAAATTTTCCTTTGAATTTTGTTTCATCAATTATATAACAGACCATAATATACCTTTTCTCTTTCTCTTTCAGCTGAGTCACAGGGACCCCGGAAGGATGTTGTTTTCCTTGTGATGGATCTGATGGTGTTGGACGGGAATTTCCTATCCAGGAGTTTATTCGCAGGGTCGTGGAGAGTCCAACGTGGGCGAGAACAAGATCCGGGTTGGCGTGGTCCAGTATGGTGACTCTGCTCAGGCTGACATGTTTCTGAACTCACATACAACCAAAGAAGGTGTTTTGAATGCCGTCAAGTAATGAGGCAACGAGGAGGAAGACAACGTAACCTGGGTCAGGCTTTGCAGTTTGTCAGTCAGAACGTTTTGACAACAGAACGTGGTAGCAGGAAGCAGATGGTGTTCCACAGTTTAATTGTCGTCTCCAGTGGGTCTTCAACAGATGACATCAACGTGCAGCCACTTCCCTCAAACATCTAGAGTTCTTCCCTTCAGCATTGGGACCAGAGATGTTAACCCTACAGAGCTCCAGATGGTGTCATATGGCCTAACTTTGCCTTCACTGTAGATGATCTCCCTGGCCTGTACACAGTCCAACAAAACTTAATCAACACTCTCACTGAGTTGTCAGATGAGACATCACCAGGATGAGTCCAGTATTCCAACCCCTGATGGTAATTTTAATTTCTCAGTTAAATGTTGTCTTAAAAATTATTTACAGTCTAAATACATTATGACTTACTGTATTACATGATATTTGACTTGATGACCTGATGACAGTCATACTGTATGTCCTCTAAAATATTAGTTAATCATAACCTGTTTACTGTGCTTGTATTTGCTGCTTCTTTTTGAGCAGTCACACCAGTCTCCAGAGAAGGAAAAAGAGGGATGTCGTATTTCTAATTG
>NW_024043546.1:0-8944 GCF_014851395.1 Micropterus salmoides
GATGGCGCTAGAGTAAAAGTCAGGGGGTCAACGAAGTTATTAGAATTCATCCTGGCGGGAAACATGAACGTCTGAACCACAACATCCAACAGCTGTTTGAGTCTGAACCGGACCTGGGCTGACTTAACGGAGGCAGAGACATGCTGCCACCAAAAATGATTTTCAAGTTGCTCAAATTAAATTGCTCCTTTTTTTTGGAATCCAAAAATCAAGCTGGATTGGTGAAATCCAGAAGTACAAGCCTGAAAGGAATCGTTCAAACTTCCTTTGTCACGTGATTCAAGAAAGAAAAGTGGAAAAGTGGCTGGCAACCACAAACATTTAGGTCCTTTTGAATATTACAGTACTCGAATTCATATCATACAAGATAGATTTTCAAAAATACAATATTCTAAATTCAGGAGTGGTTCCAGCAGCATAACATAATTGTGATTGTCCCTCCATGTTAATATTTTTCTTGTGTGCCTCGCCACAAAAAGCACGTTCGTGTACACACGGGTGTACAGACTCCATGTAAATGCAAACCTGCAGCCTTTGATCAGCACCACGGACAGCAGCCGAAATGCCAAACTCAAATCTTACAGCCCCGATTCAAACCTGCTGTCTCCTACTATCAAACAACCAAAACAGCTTTAGCCAACAGCAATCTAGAAAAGCCCAGAAACTATGTCTACACAGTATGAGTGAAATGATGACTGTATCTGATCACACATGGTAATTGTCCCCGTCCGTCCTGGGCCTCCTGAGTGGTTCAGTTTCACTGGTGTTGAGCTGCTTATAAAATTAAAACCTTACAGCCCGTCTTTGCTTCCACAAATCAGGCTTCATATGAGCACCAGGAAACTCCAGCTAACGAGATCATAACACTGCTGATCGCGACCTGTTAAAGGAAACAGACCTGCACATATCTGTTCTGATCTGAATTAATTATCTCCATCACAAATTAAAGTTTGGTGTCTGGCTCGTTTCCCCTCAACTCGTCCCCTCTTCTTCTCTCTAAGGTCCTCTCCTGCTCCTCTTCTTCCTTCTGACCATCTGTTGTCATGTCGGCCATCTTTGCCGCTAACGGGCAAACAGATCCCTTCATCTCCGTCTCTTCAAGTCGTCCATCTGCTCAACAATGCGACATGAATATTTATACAACACGTGCGTGCCAGCAGAGATGTTGATGAGCCGCCTGTTCGAGCGTGAAACTACCGGAAGAATCCACAGGAGGCGCTTTTACTTTTTAATACACTTGGTCTGTTATAGTCAATACGTAGCCACAGTCTGCACACTGAACACACAGAATCACAGAGAAAAGCAAACATGCAGATATCTTAATAATAGTGTTGTAGTCAAGACCGCCCAAACCGAGACCAAGTCAAGGCCGATACCAGTTCTCCACATTACATGACACACAGTAAAATGTGGAACGAGATCAGAGGTACTTCTCAAACTGACCTGAAAGATCCACATTCCAATAAAAACACCCACATACAAACACTAAGAGCTGTAATCAATGTAAGCGTTTGTTTTCAACACTCCTTTTCCATGCTTACCATCGTGGGGAGGGGGGACAGTCGTTAACGGGAACAATGCATTGTTAATTAGGGTTATTGGTTGCATTTGAAGCGATACGTTTTACATCCAATCAAAGTTTGGATGTTAACAAATAAATCAGTAAAAATGTAAAAGCAATTTATTGATTTTTCCCAAAGTTATGGTCTTGACTGGTCTTATAATAAAATTCCGAGTCTTCAATGTCTGAGACCGAGACAAGACAGAGTACAAATGTGGTCGAGACCAAGACCATCAAAAAGTGGTCTTAAGACCGGTCTCGAGTCCTACAACATTACGTAATAATATTGGATTATTCAACTGATGATCGCTGTTCACTGGCAAATCGATTGTTTTATTCAGCCAGTCCTAATCAAAGTCTAGCCGGTACGTTTAGCTCCGAGAAGCTGTGAAATGTAGCGTATCTATACGCACACTACAGTTTATATAATAACACTAATGTCTCTGAAATAATGTTGTAGAGGTGGAAAATATTTAGAAGGTAGGTTTATTTGTCACATCACAACGGGTGGTAAAGTGAAATTAAGTTTGTAACTCCCTTCTGCTATGTAGCAGATATACAGTAATACTAAAGCAATCATAAAATGGTAAACAGAAATAAAGTAAATCCAATGGAGCAGTGCTGAGGATGAGTTTGAGTTTAAAAGTCTCGTAGCTGCTCGGCTAGTCGATATTTCTCAACGAGTTAAAAAGCAAGTCTCACATTATCAGCGTGAAGGAGTGTGAGGGTGAAATTAGCATAGAAGATGCACTTTTAAATGGTTTGTGTGGCAGCGTTTTGGGAACCCGGTGGAAACAATGAACGGGGACAGACAAAACGCATACAATATTTAAGTAACTTCAAAATGCACCTGCATTGTTTTGCATTATGTGACTTTCAGTCGGGTAAATTAAATTTTTTACCAGTCATATATTCATCGTTCAAGATTGCTTAAAATAGTGTTAAAATAATAGTCTTGTTGTGTCGTCACAGCCCGATTAATATCACGATTCTGTGAGTGGCTCTGGCTGTCACATCGCAAAACAGTGCGGGCTTCTTACAAAAATGTAGTGTTGGGCATCGTTTTGATTTCAATGATTGTGATTCTTCCTTTCGATTGCGGTTCTTATAAATTTTCAACTCAGGTTCTGGGCTAAGGTGAACGGAGTTTCACGCCGAGTCTCCGGTTTAACATTAGCAGTGGTAGGTCTTAGAAATTTGCGTACTTTTATCTAGAAAAAAAAACACATTACAGTAACGTTGTTCGCCATAATTTTAGCAATTTGGTCAAGCAACTTGCATCACTACAGTTTCACTTGTGACGAAATTCTTGTTAGTTCAGGGTTGCCTGAGGAGGACGAGACAGGACAGTGAGACCGGAGCAGCGCGACAAACACTTCTTGTTGATTTGTACATCATGCAGGCATAGATATTATATTCATAGTGCATCCTCCCGTGCAAGAAGTAAGTGTGTCATGTTTTGTTCTGTGCAGACCTGAGCTTTGCCTGGAAGTATGGTGGCTGCTACGGAAACCAAAACTTGCATGTTAAATTTGGAACTAAAGATCATATTCGAAACCAAATTTTCCAAACGATTCCGCTGGAATCGTGATTTTTGAAAGTTGGAACCGGTTCTCGATGGCCAGTCCTACTAAAATTTGATCAAATATTCTTAAAAATGTGAGACCAGAAATAAAAGCCTGTCTTTGAGATCAGCCTGCGTCAAAGAATTTAAGGTGTGACAGTGATTATCAAGACGTACAGAGTAACTAGTTTTGTTAGCATAATGACTTTTCCTGCCAGTTAAGATATTTAAGCTGCAGGGATCAATGACATTAAAACAGCCACACGCTGCGTACATGTAACACTAACAGTCAACAAACACTGACGACAACTGAGGAAATCACATCAAATGATAAACTCTTTGGGGGTCAGGCTGGATCCAGGAGGAGATCGTTGTTCAGACACCCCGGTATGGAGGAGTACAACTCCTGCTCTTTCTCCGTCTCCGTCTCTGCCTCCATGAGGATGTGTTTGGTCGTCTTGGAGTCGGCGCCGACGTCCTTGGAGGCCAGAGACGTCTTCTTTTCCCTCCAACCAGTAAGTCACCATGTCCCCTTTCCCCTGTTGGAGAGACACAGATCCAGAGGGTTTACTTGCGCTAAGCTCCCAGCGCCTGGCAGATCTGGACTGTGGCGGGCCGGCTCACCTTGACCTGCAGCATCCCTCTGCACTCCAGCACGTAGCCGCCGATCTCCTCCAGCAGGTAAAACACACTGGAGCTGCACTGGATCTTCAGCGCTGAAAAGACACAGACTTAGTGTTCACGCATTCAGAAAGGAAGACGCCGCTGGATTTAGTACAAAAATACAATTCACATATTTTACATTTCCAAGTTTTCTCCATGACGGTGAGAGTCATATACTCATTGTTCTAATACTTTTATCACAAGAGGGTAGCTGAGTGTCCTTGAACACACCAACAAGGAGAGTTTTCAAAAACATCCCTGCTCAGAAGTAAATGACCTTCAAAACATTGAAAATTTAATAGCGTCTATGGTCAGAGTCATGTGGAGATGTTACTGTGTGTTACCCAGACTGGTGGACTCCATCCTGGATGCTGTGTTGACTGTGTCTCCAAAAAGACAGTAACGAGGCATCTTCGTCCCTACAACCCCCGCCACCACTGGACCTGAAGAGAGACAGAGATGGTCAGAGCAGGTTTATGATGAGTGGATTTGTTGTGTTTGAGGCGTGTGTTTACCGGAGTGTATCCCCGCTCGTATCTGCAGCTGTGTGTTCGGCTTGTGGGGGATCCTGAAGGTGCGACAGACGCCCACCAGGTCCAGAGCCATGCTGGCGATCTCGGAGGCGTGGAGGATCCCGTTCTCCTTGGGAACACCGGACACCACCATGTCTACACAACCACACCATGACACAGTATGGAGGTTACATGGAGGTTAAAATAATGTTCAGTTCATGTTGAAACTGTTTCAGAGACTTTGTTTTGGTGGAGACTGTTGTTTGACCTACACTAAGAGGTGTTTCCAATATTCTGTCCACCCCATTAATATAGTCAAGGTAGACTAAATATTGGAAACATCTTCATACCTGAGCACATCCAGTCACTTAAAGTTAGTGACAACAATGTACGACAGGACCTTAATACACAGTAGCTAACAGTTACACTCTGTGTGTGTGTGTGTCACCCACAGGCGTCTCCGATGGTTTCCACCTTGTAGACGTCGTAGTTGTCGATGATGTCGTCAAACGTCGTATAGAGTTTGTTGAGGAGGTCCACGACCTGGTAAGGTGTGCTGCTGCTGGACAGCTGTGTGAAGCCCACAATATCACTACACACACACACACACACACACACACACACACACACATTTTAGACTTCCCTTATTTCTGTATTATTCAACAATGACCCCTGAAGGAGGTAAATGAACATACTTGCACACTGATACTTACAGTACAATGTGTGCTTGGATTAATCCTGTAGTATCACAGAACTATTCTGTTTGTCTCATTTTCAAAACAGACTAATGTGTGATTATAATGTTAATTCATTAAATGTTAAATATATCATCTGCACAATGGTTTCATACCGGCAAAGTAATAAAATAAAAATAATGTAAAGGTAACGCTTCCAAAAATAGACATGTTCATAGATTATATTTATCTATTATCAAAATGCATGTTAGTGAACAGAAGAGAAGTCTGAATCAAATCAATATTTGTTGTGACCACCCTTTGCCTTCAAAACTGCATAAATTCTGTTTTCCTGTTAAATTTTCAAGTTTCACATGGGAATCAAACACCGGTCTCATGTGTAAAAGTCTGGTTCTGTCCACCCCAACCACCTCCTTACTTGGAAGTTTGTGTTAAATATCCTAAACCTACCTTTAACGTTCAAAAACAACGCCACAGGGCTTCCCCAGTGTGTTGAACTATGACGCTAAAGGGCTCCCCATAGTGTTACAAACTGACGCCAAGGGGTCTTTATCATGCGTCCATATGTGACAATTTGGAGTGAGAACGTGTTGTATAGGCATATCATCAGATGTATGATTAAACAATTAGACCAATCAGGTGCTAATGATCATAAAGTCAATATGTAGAATGAAACACAATCATTAAGTGAAACAGAAACGGCTCTGTAAGAGGAATACAACTGAGGAACAGACTCACGTGTCTATTTTTGAAAGCATTCTTACTTGACAGCATTTTTGCCTAAAACCTTAGCACAATACTGTATCTTCTGTGAAAAAGGCAGATCATGACTTCCACATCTAAAACAGAAAGTCGGTCAGTTCGTGTCTCTGCTACCTGAAGAAGACGGTGGCGCTGACGTAGCTCTGGGCCTGCAGTGGTTTCCCCTGCCGCAGGTCATCAGCTACCTGTTTAGGAAGCATACCTGCAACATAAACATGCTTACATTTTTATTTTGTTTAAACAGGAAGTCTCTTCAGAAACATAATTCCTTTTACATAGAGAACTAGCCAAATGGCAGAGTAGAGTAGTTAACTCATGAGTAAAGTTTCCATCCAAATGTGGAAGAAATTTTAACCGAATTTCCAAGAAAATTATGAACAAACATGAGTTCCTGCTTGTCTCCATCCACTGCTGCTGTGTGAACACAAGCTCAGCAGTTGATGGAGCTCAACAGCTGGTGGAGCAAACTCTCCAGTCACTGCCATTAAACCACCGCAGAAGAACAAGACGTCATTAAAATAAAAAAATGTTTGCGCAAATTGAGGATTTGCAGAACAACATGTAGATAGAAGCAGAGGAGCGTAACATAGGATACGAGAGACATAAAGGAGCCAGCGTGACTATTTAAACAATTTGATTCTTCACAAAACATTTTTTGATAGTGGTGGTAGTGCATATGGGATGTCACCATAGTCCAGTAGAGATTGATTTAAACAGTGATAGATAACTGTATCATCTGCATAGAAATGCATTTTTGCTGTCTAATGTTCTTAACAATGTTGTTTATAAGATAGAAACAGAATGTTGTGATGCAATTTTTATTATTATTACCTGCACCTCAAAACCAGGAAAAATTGTATTATTTACACAATGACATTATAGATGATTAACATGTAAAATGTTTGTGTTGCAGTGTTAACTCCAGTAACTGGTGTGATGAACAGGTATGTAGATATGTGTCTCGTACTGTATAGCAGCCTGTCAGTCCTCTGTTTCTCGTGCATTAGATCCTGAGTCCGCTCGGCCACCAACACCTCCAGATGTTTACTGTACTTCTCCATCTGAAACAGAAAAAGTTATACCTTCATATTACACTGTGGTGATACAGAATAAACAGCTGTCTGAGTCAGCATGAGCAGCGTGCGCATGAAAGCAAACCAGAATGAAATGAAATGAAACTCAAAATGTTCAGTATTCCTAGAAGGAAACTTCAGTTGACATTTCAGAATTATCTGTAAACACCCGGTGATCTGGTCCGAGTCCAGGGTTTTAATAAGGCGGCAAATGGTTTCTCACAGAAACCAGTGAGAAAGAAACACTAGTTTTAAGGTAAGACAGCTCACACTGGTGCAGCATGTTTATTGCTGTTTTTATTTATTTAATATTTTAGTCAGGCAGTGTGATTGATGCTTTGGTTATAAGTTTGAAGTGTGTGACAATTAATACTGTGACAGACTGATGGCTTTTGATAGAAATCACTTCATTACACTGGTAATGTTTCAGAGAAAAAATAATTAAACAGGTCTGCAGAGTCTCTTTTCAGGGTCCTGTGAGGCTGATAAGTAATACTCATGACATCCTGTATTGACACAATTTGTTATGTGGAGTGAAGTTTGCGCTGCAGAAATCTAATATTAAGTTTTGCACTAACATAAAACACATCAGGCACATCTCAAGTGTCCAGTACATTTTGATGGTAAACAGGTTTTTTGGTTTGTCCATTCCAGGCTACTGTAGAAACATGGCAGAACCCATGTAATAGGACCTGTTCCTTCAGTAGATTTATAAGGCTCATTCTAGGGTAGCAAAAAAAAAGAGTCTTATTTTCAGGTTATAAAACAATAACGTAACGGTAAACATACTTATATATATATATTTCTGCCAATATCTCCTTCAATCATACACACTGGTCCTTTAATGGTGATGTTACAGAGGGGTGTTTCTATTAATTTAGCCTACCTCCATTGATATAAATAGACAAAATCAGAAACAAACAAAATAGAAAGACATCTCTAAATAAATCAATACAGCATCATCATAAACTACATTTTCAAAAATGATCATACTATTGAATCAAAACGTCTAAAACATTCTATCCTTCATAAAGCAGGATTTATTGCAGGACTGCAATATTAGACTGAAATCATTTTACTGAAGGAACTGAATGACACAATATAGATGATGTGCCGTTCAATATAATTTGATGTGACCTATGGTACAATATATCAAAAAAGACAGGCTATAATGATTTAATATGATACAATGCTAAGTTTGATTATTTGAAAGTAAATTATATAAAGTATATATAATGTGAGACAGTGATACTGTATTATATTTAATCTGATGTCTACTCTGTGTATGATGAAGTTTATTACCAGGTTCATCATCATGTCCACTGGGCTGACTTTGATTGGGTTGATTCGGTGAACAAACTTCTTGATTTGTTCAAACGTGGGTCGGTGGGCGGGATTATTGGAGCGGCATCTCCGGATCAGCTATGGAAACACGCATGGGACAAAAGACAGCAAAGAAAAGGGTAAGAGAAAGACTTCTTGTGACTGTGAATGTGATACAATGATCGTACAGGTTAGTGCATGCAAGTAAACATTAAAACAATTGGAGACTGATGCACACTAGAAAACAAAATGATAAAAGGAAATAAAACAGATTAAGGACAATAAAACATTTAGAAATAATAAAACACCTCTACGTAGTCAGCAGGACAGGGACAGGTGTTGTCGGCTTTACTGGAAATCAACTCTGGCAGGGGAGGACACCAGGCACTCTCCAGATTAGACTCCTCTGCCTGCAAAGTATAGATTTATTTATTTATCTGTTCTTCAATTAACCGGTCCAAGTAGGCAGCACACACAATAACCTGAAGATAAACAGCAACACAAACATAAAAACAATTACAGTTAGAAAGAGAGAGTGGCAAGGTAGTCAGTCAGGTTGTGACTTACTGGGACGGGGTCGCTGCGAGTGGCGATCTCCAGCAGAATGATAGCGTAACTAGGAGAACATGCAGAAGTTATAAATGTGGCTTCATTATAAATCTATAAATACAGTTATACTGAATAAAATTACATTGTGGGGACTGAACCCTGTCAACACAGTCACATTATGAGGACTCATTTGCCCTTTGGGGACAAAAATGGATTTAATGTCCCCTAAGTCACAAAAACAG
>NW_024043547.1:0-16089 GCF_014851395.1 Micropterus salmoides
GTGTATAAAGACGTTGCATAATGAACCATTATGTTTTTATGATCTTAGAATGAGCCATTTATATCTCCACAACAGCAGGCACCCCCTTCTATGGAGGTCGCTGTATTTTGTCATCATGTTTCTACAATAGCCGACAAGGACAAACAGCGCTAGAGAGCGCGTTTCATTATCACGGCGTTTTTCTTCTCCTTGTATAATTCTGGCAGTGTTGACGCCTGTCACTACATTGAATGCGTCCATAGAAGAAGAAGAAGAAGAAGAAGAAGAAGAAGAAGGAAAAATAATAATAATAATGATAAACAGTCTCTGAGTAGTCATCTGGTTTATTAGAAGTAAGAAGAGAAGTGACATTTGGACAAATGAACGAGCACACGTGATTTAGCATGAGAGCCGACAGCCTGTGGATCTTTATACCATGAAGCCAGACGGAGTCGGGACAGACAGCACATAAATCACAGATCTGGATTTTCCCAGATGGAAGGCTATAATGTGGGACAGATGTTTTTAAAGCTGAAGTTGTCAGTTTTCTGCTGGACAGGTAATTAACTTAAGTTTGTTAGACTTTAGCGACGCAAATGAAAGCTGTTGTTTGATAGCTTTAGCTTGAAGCTCACCGAGAGCTGTGAAGTGTTTCCCCAGTCAATATTTAGTTGCATTAACTTCATGTCGCCTATTTATTCTCCAGCCTGTGGTTTGGCTTTGCCGGTTAAGTTAGTTAAGCAGAGACAATCAGCTGATCAGTAACATTAATTGGCAATAAAATCGTAAGCTAGCTTAGCCGTTAGCTTAGATCATGGAAGCATCAGCCAGCTAAACTTTTTCTGCCCTGATAGAAAAATCATGTAAGGTTGGTTGGATTGGTTTATTCACCAGAGCTGGCTTTGGCTTGTGGTGTAAAATATGTTGTTGGATTAGTTTCATGTAGAGTTACTCTCTCTTCAGCGCTCTGTTTTAGCTTTTTGGTTACGTTAGTGAGACAATCAGCTGATGACTAACTGGCTTACAATAACAATAAAACTGTAGCTTACTTAGCTGGAAGCTCAGATCAGATAGCTAAACTTTTACTGCGCTGGTAAAAAAAAATATGATGTTGGATTAGTTTTATGTAGTTACTCTCTCTGCAGAGCTCTGTTTTGATTTTGTTACATTCGTGAGACAATCAGCTGAGAAGGCAGCTTCCAGCATCAAAGCTCATATCAGACAGCTAAACTTTTACTGCGCTGGTAGAAAAATATGTAGTTGGATTGTAATTTCATGTAGTTCTTCTCCAGCCTCTTTTATGGCTTTGTTACATGGACAGAAATGTGCCGTTACCTTCCTGAGACAGCTGATGAATATTATTGGTAATGAACCAGCAGGGAAGCTCAGATCAGCAGCTAAGCTTCACATCTTACTGCCCTGGTGGAAAACATGTATTTCTTTTTACTGCTAATGGTGATATAACAAGACCGAGTGCCTGTCAAGTGACCAATAATGAATACTTTCAGAATTTGCATTTAAAAAATGTTATTAGAGATTGCTTCTCCACTGCGCACATAAATATGTAATTTGTACTTTCACATGCTAAATGCCCATTAAAACTTTGCACCGTTTTACCACAAGCTGAAATTATGGCTGTCAGTACTACTTTGTGTTTTTGTATTTTAAAAAATTAACAAAGACATTTTGGTAATATTTGCAGATTGCTTATCTAATTAAGCAAAGCGAGAGGAGCCTTGATCCTCACCTGACAATGTCTTTGTAAACTTCATGTATTATGTGGTTTGTAATGGACTGTGGTGCAGAAACAGTGAGCTTACATTGTCCTGGTATCTGTCAGTGCTCATACTTGATGCATTAGATGTGATAGTGTTTGAGATGTTTTTCATTTACTTTAGTGTGTTAGTCCAGATGAGCCAACCCTCCAAACTTGTAAAATACTGTATTACAGGAGTATGAGACATGTGGCTGTTTATTAATGAACAAGTAACAATAATATTCAGAAAATACAACATGTTTTTACTGAATAATTAAGTAAATATAATTTCTAAATATCTAAAGAAACCTGATTTCTTGACTGTTAACTCTCTGCTATCTCAAAGGGGGTGCAATTCACAACCCTCACCACTAGATGTCACTAAAACTTACACACTGAACCTTTAATGTGAGCTACACAACTCACTGCAACCGAATATCTAATACACCTAGAATACACCTGTAACTCTAAATTTGATGAGAAGAAACTGATATGCAACAGTTATAACAAAATCTTTCAAAAATATACCAGGCGAATGTCCATGTTTACTGTTTATATGTTCACTTTTATTGGGAGTTTTCTTCAAAACACTGTTTCCCTCCATACAACCAAGTAACAAATAACATAAAGCTTCTAAAACATTGAAATATTGATAAAAACAATATCAATATTCCTGTGACCAAAAGCACTCCCGTGCTTTACAGGCCCACAACTTGAGAACAGAACATCCTACAGGGCTGTAAGTGGGCTCTGTATGTCTGTGTAGCTCCTACGGTTCGGCTGCAGAGGCCGATGAAGACCGCCTCCCCCAAAGCAAGCTCTCCCTCCCCCCCTACCTCAATTTGAGGGCAGAAACGACCTCACCAACATGGCGGTTTCTGTTTACACAGAATACAGCGAAAACAAAAGTAAGGCAGCGGTTGTAACTGTAAATGTATATTTCTGCGTTTGTTGTGGTTATTAGTGGGCTAATTACTCTGTGAGTTTTTATTTGAGTGATTTGAGTTAAACAGCTGAACAGAGTTGGAGCTGAGCTTTCTTTAGAGTGGTGGCACTGCAGTGTAGCATGAGAGGAGAGATATGAGGAAGGCATCTTGTGCAGCCATATGCAGTGATTACAGAGCGATTTATGTTGTGATACAGGTTTATTTAGATGTTAGGTATTTGATGCATGTTTGGTGTAGATAAAAATGGTCGGTTTCAAATGCTAGCTGAGCCTCCTAGCTTCACAGAGGTGTGTGGCATGCATATGGTGACAAAATAATTTGATTGTCCATAGCTTCCCAGTTGCATTTGGAAAAAAATTGATCTTCCTGCAGGTACCGGCAGGTCCATGCTTACCTGTTAATAGCAGGAGAGATGTTGCTCTTCTAATACACAAGTCGCTGCCACCAAATGAAGTGGAGGTAAAATAGGATAAAATGGGCTGATTCATTATAATTAAATCCTATATGGAGAAATATAGGATTTAATTACTTAAAAATACTTAATCTCTGAACATTGATGCCCCTCCTAATCACTTACCATCTCTACGCACAAACATATTCTCTATTTCCTCCAGCCGGTTGTTCTCCTCTTCAGTAACAGGTGGGAACCTCAGCTGTTGCCGACACCGTCTCCCACAATGCACTGCAGTCCAACTCTAAACTTGGTCCGTCCCTGTTGTGTTATCTTACTGATCTGCTCGATTCGTGGAGAGGGTTGCACGCCAATGAAAAAGAACACTAATTTTTTCAAATGTACACAAGAACTCATCCAGCACTGACTCTTTTTTACACCTGAAACATCACTAGAAAAGGTTCTCCTGCTCGATAGGAACTTTGTTCAGGTTTTATCTTCCTGTTCCTCACCAGCAAATATTGATCTGTTATCTCGGAGTCGCATCTTCACTGTTGATGTTGAGCCTGGTGTTTTCTGGGTACTATTTAATGACTTTTTGTCTGACAGTGGAGCTGATCTCAGAGCAGTTCAGACTGCAGCACTGTTAGGATTCTTCTGTCAGTCACTGCTGGATGAAGCTCTCCTCTCCACTCTACCTCCCAGTAACATGGCCCAGTCAGAGACTCCCTTCATCAGCTGTCAGTCAGTAATGCAGCACATCCAGTATAAAGACCAGCAGGGACTTCAGTCCTGTTCAGAGCAGAAGCAGAGCGGCTGTGTAGCGTAGCCAGCTTCCTTTCAGCTCTCATGTTAACGTATTGGAGTGAACACACTGAGACCTGCAGAGACTTTGGCCATCAGCTCCGTTTACTCTGCAGGTTTCACTCAAGTCCACAGTGGAAATAAAGTGCTGAGAGTCCGTGAACGCATCATGACTGCAGAGACAGAGAGATATTCACTGCTCACTGTAATGATGGATTTACTGCTGTTAGGGCTCAAAGCTGTTAAAAACCAGCCGCTCAGTCACATTTGAAGATTTCAGCTACTTTGGAAATATTACAGGACAAATCTGTAAATATGGAGTCTGTTCTAAAAACATCTGGACCATATATATGATGTTAAAGGTCCTACAACAGCTAAACATCAGCTGTGCTTACTGGACTTCAGCAGAGGTTCTGGTCTGTAGAAAGACCACATGGTTACTAAATGTAATGATGGTTCTCTGAAATAAGAGCCAGTGATTTGCAGGCTTCAGTCACACTGATCTCAGAGCTGTGACAAAGATGAACTGATCAGTAGTTTAGTGTTGAAATGAGAGAACAAACACTTTGAGATCAGATTTGATGGTCCGACAGTTTGATGAATGAGGACCACTGTCTCTATACATCTTGTGATGCTGTCAGCTGGAATCCAGCTTTATTTCCTGGAGACATGAACACAACAACAACAGTCATCTTCACATCAACTCAAACACATGATCACTGCCTGATCTCTCTCTCTCTCTCTGTCTTTCTGTCCAATCCTGAAGCCTGTCACCATTCTCCTCTCACAGCTTCACTGAGGAAAGCAGCCGCTGAGAAGGTTGGAGGTTTACAGGAAATACTGGATCTCTGCTTTGATACTGTGTTTAGTACAATACTGCTGAAACCAGCATGGACTGACTCCAACCCTCTACTGACCTCAGAGTCTCCAGTCTGTAGTGTGGACTCTTCTTCAGATCAGACAGCAGCTTCACTCCTGAACACAGCTGATTCAAACTGTCAACTCATAATGAACTCCGGAAGCTTTTTAAATCAGCTGTTTTGGAGCAGGGAGATGTCTAAAACAGGCAGGACAAGGTGTAACTTACTCCTGGAGATGTTTGGGAAACACTGTCACAGTGCATACGCTTCACTTCAAATAAGATAAATTCATACAGCCAGTCTACACAGAAGGGGCTGAATGATAGAAAAAAACCTTAAATCTTAATTTTAACTTCTTTTGGACGACAAAAAACCCAACTTCAGCATCATAGTCAACATTTTAAGACAAAGAAATATGCCCTTTCTAAACTCTTTACAACAATAAAGCCAAACACACAGTTAAATAAATAATTAGCTTGTGGTAAGGAAAAATATTCTTCAGCTGCTAACGCTAGCCAACTTGCTGTATACTACATTTAAAATGACAAATAGTCTAACATTACCCACGTTTGTAGCATTCGGTACTTTGCTTAAATTAGTTGCACAAATAGTGATAGCGGTAGCTATTTTGACACCGATCATATGCCAAGACCAATGCATTCAGACGGTTTACAATGTTTCGGGTAATGCTAATCAGTTACCTACCGTTGCCACGATGTGTGGTGCAGCCAAAACAACGGAGACGTTACGTCCTTTCGGGTGCGGAAAAAAAGTCAGTTTATTATTTTCTGTCTGGCAGCAGAGCTGACTTGAGAGCGGAGCCTGCGCCGAAAGAAAGTTCAGAGTGGCGGTCAGTTCACACATCCGGGTCTTCGGGCACCGGTTCAAATAATGAGGTGATTGGCCAATGTAAGTTGACAAGGTAACAACACAAGCTTTGATTGGTTCTTACTCTGGCTAACATTTTGTGGTTATCTAGAGAGATTATATCACAATATATTTTAATGTGCAACAATTGATGTTGGAAACAAGCAGTAATGTGCTCAACAACAATTTATATAGCCACTTGTAAAAAATTTACCAGTTCCATGGAGGAGATCAATCAAATCGAAAACTAAAGGAGAAAAACAGACTTTGCCCACTGCCTATTACTGTATGCATACCGGCCATGGTTACTATTGCACAGTCACCCGCCAAAGGCCCATTTTGAGCCAGTAAAAACCCTGCTGTTGAACCACAACTCGAAAGCAACGTCTGATTTTCATCAGTTAAATTTCAGTACATTTTTATTTATTATTCATTCAGTCAGTTTCAAATTATTTCAGGGATCATTGTGGGTTTTTCTTTCTTTAACAGAAGGTACCAACAATTTTGTCCTCCTCTGTTGCTGAAATGAAGAATGCTTTTGCTGTATTTTAACCTCATCATCGTTTCAAGTGCAAATCACCAAACACATCACTGCTGGGTCAGATTGGAAGCTTACAGTCGGTCTCTGTGTCTATATAGTTTTTCAATCTTTATAATTTTCATCTTCACTTGCGGGCCCCTGTGTTTTGTCCCTGTCAGATTAAAGATGAACAAATGTATTTATATATTTATTTAGGCTACAGACGAATCCACAGATTCCACCACTTGATCCTCCCTCAGAACATGGAAGTTTAGTAAATGCTCCCCCACTTACAATGCTGTCCTTTCATCACTTCCCAGGAAACTCAACAAACGTAACCTATTGGCCTCAGGTGAAGATACCAACGATGGTCGTCTGACATATATAGCTGTTACGGCCACCGCCGTTGTCTGTGTATGTGTATCTGTGTTGTGCAGCTCTGTGTCATGTTAAGCAGGATGTGCGATCCCTTGCCGAGGATAGGCTGCCTACTTCCTGGTTCTGTCCGGTGATCTGATTGGTGCAGCGTCTGGAAAACTCCTCCAATCATCTACCGCCTTCCAGATAATCCCCAGTTTAAGTAGCTGCCGCCCTGTTGAACTTGGCAGTTGTGATTTTGTCCTTGATCAACTAGCCTCCTTTGTATTGTGCTCTACTGTTGTGAACGTGCTAACTTCTGTAGGAGCTTTGGTTCAGTTATTTAAGTGTTAGATCTTAGTGTCCCTGTGTTACTTTACTCTGTGTACTGTGATAAGGAAATTGGGCAAGGATCTAATTGGGGTTAACTGACACCAACCTGACACCGTTTCATTTTATGTTAGACACACTAGGTTTAGAGGGTGCTGCTCATTTTGTATTTTGGTTTTTGATGATGGCTCAGAGAGTTTTGTTTGATTTTGAAGTAGCAAGTGGCTATCTCTCATTTTTGAGAGACCTCTTTAAGATATTTGTTTCTTTGAGTTAAGCAGCATCCACCAGCCCTTTTTCTGTTGTTTTTGTAAACCCTGCAAATAAATAACTTGCAATTTTACCAAAAACTTTCTGGTTCATGTTGCTTCCCTTTTTCCCATGAGCTGGGTCGTAACAATAGCAATTGTAAGTCACTTTGGATAAAAGCGTCAGCTAAATGAGTAAATGTAATGTAAATGTGCAATGTAACACTACCTATGTTAATCCCACCAATGCTTGCACCTGGCCTCTTATCTACTTCACTAAGAAATGCATGCCCATCATGAGAGACTCATTACACAGGGAGAAAAAAATGCTTCCAAAGAGAGTGGCTTAAAGTCTGTGAAGATTCTCAGTCGTCCAGATCATGGTTATCCAAAGAAGGTTAAGTCAAGGGCAACTGGACTTGGTTGAGGATACTGTTCTCTTTTCCACAGTTGACTCTATAACATGCAAACCAATAAATCACAATCAACACCCAGATAGCACACATCATACGTCTGCATCATATATAAAGCTCGAAAAAACCTGCCGGTTTGCAGCTAGTTCTGCAGTGTGTTTACAGCTGATAAAAGGATATGGAGTTTGTTTTAAGTTTTCATCTGTCAGAAGGTTTCTAGGGGGAGCCGAAATAGGTCTCCTCTTCTACATTTATTCATTTAGCTGATGCTTTTATCTAAAGCGACTTACAATTGCTATACATGTCAGAGGTCGCACGATGGGTTAAGTGTATTGCTCAGGGACACAATGGTGGATGTGTCACAGTGGGGGATTGAACCCGGGTCTCTCACACTACAACAGATATTAAAGCACGTTAAAAATTCCGACGCTCAGGTGGAAGCAGACGTGAGTGCTGCGAGCTGATCGGCCCCTGAGACAGTACAGCACATAACAGCTGGGTGTAAGATGCAGGCAGGAAGTGCGAACATGGAACGCCATAACCAGGTAGCCGTCATAGTGTACAGGAACATCTGATATGAGTATGGGCTGGAAGTCCCAAGGTCAAAATGGAAGACACCTCCTAAGGTAGTTGAGAATGACCGAGCTAAGATCCTGCGGGACTTCAAGATCCAGACTGACAAACTGGTGATGGCTAACCAACCAGACATCGTGTTGATCGACAAACAGCAGAAGAAGGCAGTAGTGATAGATGTGGCCCCAAGCGACAACAACATCAAGAAGAAGGGACACGAGAAGCTTGAGAAATACCAAGGGCTGAAAGAGGAGCTAGAAAAGATGTGGAACATTAGAGCAACAGTGGTGCCAGAGGTGATCGGAGCACTGGGGGCCGTGACCCCCAAACTGGGAGAGTGGCTACAGCAGATTCCAGGTAAAACATCAGAGGTCTCTGTCCTGAAGAGTGCAGTCCTAGTAACAGCTGAGATACTGAGCAGAACCCTCAAAGAGGACCCGAGTTTGAGGATGACACATACCAAACAGAAAAAGAATAATAAAATTCAAGTACAGATATATCAACATTCACCCTTTGGTTATATTAATCAGAATTCAATTTCTGGAGCAAAACTTAACTTTATACAACACAGAACAGAACAGGAAGGACTGGTTCCATAAACTGTGCACACGTCTCATTTGAAGTCCTGTCTTAGGAGCCTAACAAAGTCTAACCATGTTGACCACATACTGGTGAATTTACTCTGCTGTATTCTTGTAGATTTGATGAACAGTATCTATCCAGTCTTCAATTACTGGGGTTTGGGGCTTTAACCATTTGCGAGTTATGGCCTTTTTACCTGCAGTCAGCAGGACTGCAAGAAGAGTAATAATAATAAATCAGCGAGAAAAAAAAAACTAAGTGAAGGAGATAAATATATAAATAATAATAATTTAATTGAGTAAAACGTCTCTTTCTGCCTCCCGTCTCCCTCCTTCGTCCCCTCTCCTCTGACCCCCCTCCCCCGAGTTTATTTGAGGGGGTTTTTGGCCCTCATCAGTCGCCCACAGGCCCTAGGGAGGGAGCCGGCTGCTGAAGGGCATCACGCGCTGGTCGCCCCGCACCTGGAACAACACCCAGACCAATTTATTTATTAGTTAATCTTATTATTTTTATTTTTTATTTCTATAAATTATTATTATATGTATATATTTTATTTATTTATTTATTTATTTTATTCCCTGGTAAGAGGAGGGAGAGTGAGAGTAGGGGTATCGATCAGGGGGCTTGACAAGGTAAGGCAGAAACTGAATAGTAAATAATTCTTATATTACAATATATATATATTATCATTATTATTATTACTAATAATAATGACCCCCGCGACCCTGTACGCAGGATAAGCAGTTGACGATGAATGAACTAATAATAATGATAACAATAACAACACCAATAACAATAATACTTAAAATAAAAAAAAATAAAAACAAAACAAACAAAAAACAAAGACTTAGGCAAAAATAAAAATAATTAAATAATTAACAGAATAAATAAATAAATTTAAATAAAATTCTGAGTGCATAAGGGAATTAATATGGGGCAGGTGGGATTGCAGGGATATAAATATATATATCATCATTGATTTGCAACTTTTCACACCATCAACATTATCATACAAAAAAAGATACATGATACTTGATTATTAGATAATATATTAAATATTGAAATATATAAATATCTGATAGATGATATTAGTGAATAGTACCAGTATCATTGTTATTGATAATAGTGTTAATTATAATATTTACTTAATTTCGGCACCAACCACAATAAATAAATATGACAATAAGAGATTCTAATATTGATGATATTGGACAGCAACAAGAAATAGAAATATAGTATGATATTAATAATGATAATAATAACAATAATGTTATAGAAATCACTGTCAAAGGCACACCACCAACTCTAGTTCCTTCCACATGGCCAAATATCCAGAGTCGCACCGGCATATGAGATGTCACACTCCGCCTGTCAGCTGTACCTTGTTTTGCACTTTTGAGTTTAGTTTATTATCTGTCTTTGTAGGTTGAGTTTTGAGTTCTGTCTGCTTGTCTGTTTTGTTCATTCTGCTCCAGTCTCTGTGTAGCCTTTATTATTATTCATCCACATCTTACTTAGTATCTGTCCTGTCTCGTATCTTAGTTCTTTGTCCTGTACCCTAGTTCATGTCTTAGTGTTCACTCCTGGTCTGTGTACTCCTGTGTTTTGCTCCGCTTCTGTCTGTTTTCCCTGTTGGTGTTAGTTTTGTGGTGATCTGTCTGCTTGTGTCTTTATTAGTTTATATTTCTTCCTCTGGTCCGTCTGTTTTCCCTGCTGTCTCTCTGTCCGCCCTGCTCGTTGTCTGTGTGTATATACCTGGTGTTTCTGTCCCGTCTTTGTTGGGTCACTACCTCCTGTTATCTTGTGTACCCAGTTTTGCAGTGTGTTGTCTTGTTGCCAGCCTACTTGTCATGTTTCCCTGCTTATTCTGGATTTCTCTTTTGAATTACTTTGTTTTGGACTCTGTTTGATCAGCCACTCTTCCTGTAAGTGCGCTCGCCTTTTGTTGCCTTTGTCAATAAACCATCAGAACTATACCTGCTAGCCTACGTGTCCTGCGTTTGGGTCCTCCAACCTGCTTCTCCACTACAAACTGTGACATGAGAGGTCTCAACTGAGCTGCATAATAATATTCCAAAAGGCCAGTCCCGTTCCTCCATCTTCTTTTTCAATCTGTAGGGTTTTATTTTTAATTCTGTCTTCTGCCATTCAAAATATACCTAGACATGAGTTTGTCCCATTCCCTGAACTGAGCCTCCACAGGGAGAGTCTGAAAGAGAGCGAGCAGTCGTGGCAGGATATATTTCACTGATTCTACTCTAGAATATAAAATGAGGAATGTAGTAACATTCCACCTTCCCACAGCTGCCTTTAATCTAGAATTCAGTTGTACAGAGTTGAAATTAAATAGGTTTGCCAGGTCTGTTGGTAAATCTACACCTAAATATTTTATCAAGGTTGAAATCCCTCTTATATTCTAGTTCTGACAGATCCATTGACTCAAGGGCTCGATTACTATATCAAACGAGCAGAGAAACCGCACACCCCTGCCTGCATGTTTGAATTATTTTTATAAAATCTTCATGAAAGCCAAATCTAGACAGAAATTTATATAAAAACTTCCAGCTAACTGCATCAAAAGCTTTTTGATCATCTAAGCTAATCAGGTCTGATATCTAACTACCTGTAGCCTGTTTAATTATATGTAATGTTCTAATTATCCTGTGTTCCTGCTTAATACAGCCAGTTTGGTCAAGGTGGATAAGATCTGGTAAACATTTTTAAAGCCTTCTTGCCATAACAGATGTCTACATTCAAAACACTCAATAGGTCTCAAATTACATTGTTTTTTTTCCCGCCTTAGGAATAAAGCTGATTATACACAGAGCAGCTTTTTCTTTCTTCAACTTTGACAGTATCTCACCTCCTTTAATCAGATTGTGAACCCTGTTCACACTGAATGAATGAAGTGATCTTTATACCTTGCATATTTCTCCCCTTTCAGCACCGTGTTCTCAATTTTGTGACTCAAACTTTTAACCATTCCCTCCCTTTGACAGAGAACTGCAATAAACAAGAGAATGAACAATAAACAAAGAACATTTCAATTTCTGAAGCTTCCATCCACCAGGTCTGAATCATGACCTTAATAAAGCCAGTTAGGCCTGGCTCTGAGGGAAAACCTTTGTCAGATGCAAAGAGCCAACCCCAAATGAAGGTCTCACCTGCTTAACCTCCCCCAACCTTGCTCAATTACAAGCGTGAGTCTATAAATGTGCATTCAGAATTGAAGTGACAAAACCCCAACTGGTCAAAACGAGTCACAGACTTGAGTTTAGTTTGGTCCAGCTCAGGACTGATTTAGTCCCAGTCACCGCTGCTCAGTCGACAGACACTGTATCCATCTGTAAGGCCTCCGTATCTCGACTGCGAGATATCGAGGCCTTACAGGTGACTCGGTTCTTTGTCCAGCTTTTCATCTTCAGAGACAGACCAGGGCTCGACAATAATGGTGGCCAGTAAAACGTCGGGACAGTTGAACATGCAACTGACTGGCCCGATCAAGCCAGTCCAAAATAGAATTTAAAAAATCACATTAATTCAATTTTATTTATATAGCGCCAAATCACAACAACAGTTATCTCACAGCGCTTTTCATAAAGAGCAGGTCTAGACCGTACTCTTTGATGATATTTACAGAAGCCCAACAGTTCCCACCAAGAGCAACACTAGGAGACAGAGGCAAGGAATTAACGGAATAATTTAATGATCGGATGATAGACCTGATACACGGACCCTTATGTTCACAAACTTTTCACATTTTATTTAAAAAGGAATAACGATAAAATTAATTGCAACAAACGAAAAAACATTTTTAATTGGCGAGGCCTCCTTGTGGTAAAAATCAGTATTATGCTGCCAACATCAACGTACATCAAATTACTAATCCACTTTGACTGTTAAAGCACCAAGCCTGAGATGAGGGAAACTCTGGGTTTTCTGTTTCAGAGAGTGAGAGCAGATAAACCCTACATCAGTAACTCCGGCAACTGATTCACAGGATAAGTTGGAAATCCGTCAGTTTCTCTCAGACTCCTCCCCTCCTGCGGCTGTCTGACACACCGTTTCAATTCAAACAACTTATGTACCAAACAAGACAATAAAAACAATCAATCAAGCCTTCAGAGACCCTGTCAGTGACGTCAGATTGCATTTGGGCACCAGAGTAAAACAGCAAATACACAAGTCGCAATACATAGACTAAGCAGGGACCATAATGATTATGATTTTCAATAAATGAATAATAAAAGTTACATAAAATACTCTGGGAAACATTAAAGGAATTTAGCTTCCGCATCAAGTGGATTCTTTGCTGTCCCCGCTTAGTGACTGACTCTGTGTTTTTGTCAACTTGAGGTTGGAGTCAAACATAGTTTGTAAGTACTTACACATCTCCACAATTTCAACACTTTCTCCATGAATGATGCTGGCTTCTGGAGCTAAAAGAATGCAAATGAAACTCTCTGTGGGAACCAGTCAAGATCCTCATTTTTAGTAAGATTACAACTCTGGTAAAGCAAAATAGAAACCAATGCACTGACACTGATTATTGATTAGTTCCAGATCGTTTACTGTCACTGATAAACACACCGAGTAATAAACGAAATGCCGTTTCTCATGTGCTAAAAGTCACAATAGTCTAATTCAACTTACAAGACCAGACACAAAAGAGAAATTAGACATGCAGGCCGGCCAAAAGAAAGAATGGCCTTTTTTGTTTAATGCAGCAGTCATATGTTAATTACATTAAACCAAATCGGTTTAATTGATTGGTCAGAGAGAATATTTACTATTTACTGCATCATCATTGCTGCACCAGACAGAGGCAACAGGAAGTTTTATATTTTACAGTTTTCATACGTTATTTCATCACTAAATCCACTTCTGAGAAGTTTTGAGGTGAAATCAGCTGTGTAGATTTCAAATATTGACAGTTTTACGAGAAGTGATGGCGGAACAAAAATGTGCTTGAATATTTTGGAGTTGAGGAGCTCAGCGAGAGGCTGCGGGGGAAGCCTGCTGTGACCCGCGGGAGGAGCGTGTGAGGCCGGCCAGCCGCCCAATCACAGAGCCCTCTGCTCCCGCCGTCACACAGACCGCTGCAGCAACGACGGCAGAGGAAAACACAGCTGGAAGCTTTTCATACCGCTTATCTGTCTTTACATTCTGAGGAAGGTTGAAACGCTTTAACTTAAAAAACAGAAAGCTGTGTGGATCGCTGGTGTGTGTGTCGCATTGAACATTATGTCGCGGCAGTTGTGTGTGGCGTCACTATGACGACCTGCTACGTGCTATCTGTGGGTTCTACTGCAATGGAAAACGGAGCAGGGCCGAGTAGAGTCCAGTCTATGATTTGCACTATAGTAGCATTTTTGCAGGGCAGCATAGATCAGAACACCAGCAACAGTTCAACGTTTAGTCCTGATGGTAAGATGTGGAACAATGATGTTGTGGACTTGAGTGTAATGCTGGGTACACACCAAAAAATAATCTTTGGGCCGATTTCCCCCTTCCAACAATCCTAGCTATGACCCGATTATCTTGATGGTTCTGCAGGTTATCTCATCAGATTCTCTCTTGGTGTGAGGCGTGTTAAGAGATCAAACCTGATCGGAAGAACGTCGGAGGCGCCCTGATCGCAAATCCTGATGTGTGGGGGGATCCCCGAGGACAAACGCGCGCACGTTCTGGAGATTATCACGTGAAACGAAACAATATCCAATCAGAAAGCGAGATGATTGAAGACGGAAGCATCAGAAACGCAGTCATGGCGCAGCACAAGGTGAAATTAGTGTGGACAGCAGAGACGGAGGATCAGCTTGAAGATCTGTGGCAACAGCACGAATGTTTGTTCAACGTCACAATTTCTTCCTGCATATTGTCCGCCATGCTTATTATGAAGTCTCGCATGTTTTTGCGAGATTTCCTGTGTTCACAGTCTAGACTCGGGTTGAAAATCTGTTTGTGTGTGGTGTGCTGTCTTTGTCACATCATGGCACACACTATAGGAGCAAAGCAGTTAAATCTAGGATTTTTTCTCCTCGTGTTTGTCGTCTATCACATTTTGAAAATCTTATTAGATGTAAAATCCTTTGGTGTGTATCCAGCATAACTTCTACCACCTGCTAGCTTACAGTCTCAGTCTGAAGCGGCTTTGATTTGGATCACACTACCTTGTTTCTTACGACCCGCCCTTCTCTGCTTCTGATTGGCTAGTAGTCCTTACCTGGGAACTGCACATGTGCAACTCCCAACAAAGATTTTGTACAAGTAAGATGCATCACTCTGTAGCTCAAGAGCGGAGCAAACAGCACACAGGGTGAAAAGAGGAGAAAATATGGTGGTTTTTGAAAATTAAACCATGTTAACCTGTTCTGGTAAAACCCTTAAATAAGATTTTGAACCTGAAAATGAGCAGAATACCACCTCTTTAACATTAGCTGAGGACTGATGGCTACTTAAATAATACAAGCTTCTGAAATATAGGCTAAGCCAGTAGCGGGAGCAGCCTAAACACAGTAAACAGTGTGGAAGTGCCGGAGCAGCATGAACATTTATAGTGAGTGGACAGTATTGCATAATGAGATATGTAGGCTACATATGAAGTCTGACATGTAGGAAACAGTGTCCTTCCACTTTGACTGTTAAAGCACCAAGCATCACCGACGTAAACACAGAGGCCGCCTCCTCTCATCTCGCCGGAGCCTTGAGCTCTGACAGAAGACGATGAGGAAACTCCACCATCTCAACGTCCCCTCAGTTCTCATTCAGTGAGTTTACAGCTTCCTCAGCGACAGACCACAGACAGTCAGAGTGGATTCTGTGACGTCCTCCACCATCATCACCAACACAAGGTTGTGTCCTGAGTCCATTTCTGTTTACTCTATACACCAATGACAGCACCAGCCCCCCACCTGTTACCACATATATCAAGTACTCTGACGACACTGTTGTTTTGGTCTCCTCAATAACAAAAACTCTGTTTTAAGCCATCAAGACTCCATCTCTCACCTCACGCAGTGGTGCTCTAATAATTATCTTCAGATGAATGTTGCAAAAACAACACCTACAGCAGAGCCCATAACGTCACCCCCACCCTACATGCAGCAATAATGCAGCTGTTGAAAGGGTGGAGTGCTTCAGGTACCTCGAGCTCACTCTGGACAGTAAACTGAAACTTGATCAACAAACCACAGACACTTTCAAACGCTGCCAACAAAGACTCTCTGCTATCCATTAAATCTCTTTCTGTTGCTGCTGCTCTGCAAAAGCATCATTCAACCCGTCCTTCTTTACTGTTCCATCTGATATTTCAACATAATCACTGTGGCCAAGAAGAACAAATTTACACGCATCACCAACCTCTCTGACCTCAACAAGAGTACTTGCTACTGAAAAGGTTTGTCTTGGTTTGGGTCACTTCACTTTGTGTATAAAATGTACAGCACGTTGTTCTGTATGT
>NW_024043548.1:0-14211 GCF_014851395.1 Micropterus salmoides
CCAGGATTTTCAAAAGATCATAATCCACAGTTTTTCATCAATAATTTACTGGACTTAAAGGCAGCTGGACGTGGCGATAAAGACACTCGCACTGACGGACTTGAGACTTTTACAACACTGACCATTATCTGTTTAAAGGACCAGTTTGACGTTCAGTAAATCTTGTTCTCGGGTGTTCTCCAGAGTCTCAGAAGAGTTTCAGATGGATATCAGTTTCATTCCTCTGCGTCCAGTACAGAGTCCAGATTCTCTAGTCCTGTATGGCATATAATCTTATACTTTTATTAATAACCCCCTGAAAGGGAAAAAAACAACAACAATGAGTTTTTATTATTTGCCAAAAAGGTATTGCCTGTAGTTTATGCTTTCGTGTCTTAGACCTCCATTGTCAACTGAATGATATTTAGAAACACATTCCTTTTCTCACCTGCAGTACTTGTTAGTAAAAATCACTGGTTTTGGTTTGAGTCTGCAGATGGGATTCAATAATTAGAAAAGAAGTGGAAAAATAGTCCTTTTCCAGTTTTTGAACAGCAACGGATTTAAGCTAACTTTATGTGGCCAAAACGTTCTAGGTCTGTTTGGACATGGCCACAAAGTTCCTTCAATCTGGGTCCCCACAAGAGGTCAAAGGACATGTTTACAGGGTTGTAAGACAATAAACAGGACAGAAAGCTTTTTTCTTGTAGATTACTGGAAAAGAATTCCTCTTCAGGCATTTGAAATGACAGACATATGGAGCCATCGTCTCATTTTGATGGGGTCCAGAAAAATTAGGAAATCGCATATTAAACCATCTCTGCTATCTACATATGTTTGGTCACGTAGTGTATGACACTACACAGGCGATAGTTGTTAGTAGGTTAAATTCATTGACTCTTGTAAATACAGACTAAAAACGTGGAGATGAAGTTGATATCAGACTCAGAGCTCAAACTGTTCCTTTAAAGCTCACAGTTCTTTGTCACATTTTCTTATCGTTCTTACAGCCAACTCTTTTATTTCTCCTGCTGCAGGTAAAGTACTGTACACCGTTTATTGTTTTCCTTGTTTTCTAATTCAGGTTCAGTTTATTTTTTCCTCAGAATGATGAGGAGATGTTGTGTTGATGCAGAGAGTTCACCCAGTTAAGCTGTGTGAAGTAAAAGTCGCAACACGGACCAAAAAACGTCTCGGTTAGTTTGAAAGCTGCAGTTCATAAAGAACCGGCAGGTGATTCCTGTGAAACTGCATCAGGTTTTCTCCCTACGTTGTTTGACTGATGTGTGGTAAATCACTCTGTGTGAGTCAGAACAGAAGCAAACTGCTCGTCTTGTAAAATGTGTTGCTTTAAGTAGAATTTTAATAAAAGTTAGTGAGGAAACAACAGCAGGTCAGTGTGATTCTTATACACAGAAATCACTAGACTCGACGTATGTAGATGATACCATTATGAGTATTAAATATATTTTGTTTTTAATGAAAATAGTTATTTGGAAAACTTTTTTCTTTCATGATCTCAACCGGGCAAGTTTTCAAACCATTTTCTATCCTTTTCCTCATTTTCATGGTTGGAGTGTAACAAAGTATATTTACTCTGGTACTGAACTCAAGTCCAAATTTGAGGTGCTTCTACTTGACTATTTCCATTTAATGCGGCTTTCTACTTCTCTGCTACACCTCCGAGGTAATACTATACTTTTACTACACAACATGTGTTACTTTATGTCGTCCTCCCCTTGCAGAAAAAAACCTGTATCTCCAGGTGTTGGCGATAACCTGCAGGATGTAGAGTTCTTTTATGGGCTGGAAAAATCCTCCTCTTCCTTCAGCTCAACAAACTCTTTAACCCGCCTCGGATCAGCTGGAATATTAATCGTCACAAAGCTGAAAACATGCTGTTTTTCTGACTGTTTAGAGATGCGTGGTTCTCACAGGACAGCGACGCTACAAACACGATTATCTTATAGACCATGATGCATTGCTGCAGATTAAACTAACCAAACAGGATATCAAGGAGTTAAAATGAGCGCTTCACCTCTGCTGTTAGCTAACGTTACATACGCCACTCTTCACCAGCAGCAGCGTAATGTTGCTTCAAACTTGGGTGGCGAGAGAGCCAACAAAGCTAGCCAACAACCGACGCAAGGTCTCTTATGGTAACGATGTCAGAGTGTGTTGGCTAGTATGTTTGCTAACATCAACATCAGATTTATAGCTAGCAGCTAAACATCTCTGTGAAACCACTGTCTGATTTACTTTGCTAACAGCCAAACATCAAGCAAGAGTAACACTTTTATACAGGTAACGAGTGGAGAACAGGAGGGCTTCTTAAAGAAGAACTAACAGGTCTGTGAGAGATGGAATTCTTACTGGTTGGTAGGTGATCAAATACTTATGTCATACAATAAAATGCAATTTTTAAAAAATCATACAATGTGATTTTCTGGATTTTTTTTTTTTGATTTTGTCTCTCACAGTTAAAGTGAATTTTTGATAAAAATTACAGACTTCTACATGCTTTGTAAGTAGGAAAACCTGCAAAATCAGCAGTGTATCAAATACTTGTTCTCCCCACTGTAATGAGTTATTACTGACTAGTCCAACAGAAAGGCCAGCCCCCCGCCTATCCTGCAGCATTTCAGCTCTTTTACCCAGTAAAAGCCAGTCTGACTTTACTCGCGTCTGGTCTCTTGCTTGTTTCTCTCTTTTTCTCTTCCTCACTTCCTCTGACGTCGTCTTCGGTGTCTTCGCAGCCTCTGCCATGATATCCATACTGAAACTAGAGAGCTAGCATGTTCCAAAGAACTCACACTAGACATTATATATTTCTTGCTTCTTTTTATAGCTTGCTGAAGACTTGTGTTGGTGTGTTAGATTTCCTGCCCAAGATTCCAGGAGCTGGGGCCGGAGTAACAATGACAGACGCCATTCTCCCTGTAAGTCAGTGTGGCATCAAGATTATTTTGATAATACTACATAATGTTGCTTGAATGCATCAGTAATATTAATCCAGAAACATCAAATACAGCGGGTAAAATTAGTGAACACGTCACCAAATTTTCTGAACTGTTTTTTTTTTTTTTTTTGGATTTCTTGGGTTGTGACTAACATCTGGCTAAAATTTCACGTCAATAGCACCTTTAGAAATGTTTTCTCAGAAAAATGGTGACATGTTCAATAATTATTTTACCTGCATTTTAATAGTGAACACCATACACACGACAGGAATAGTTTACTGCCATGTGAGTACTTTTACCTTGATACATTAAGTGCATTTAGGTGATAATACTTGTAGTAGAGCATTTTCACAGTGTGGAAATAGTACTTTTACTGAAGGAGCTGAGTACTTCTGCCACTGACTATAATCACATCAACTTCATCATATTGATGTAAAAAAACAATTCTGCTGATCAATTAGCAACATGCTGCTAATCTAAAAATAAGCCAGACCTAATACGCGTGAATGACAGACATGAGTGTATAAATCAGTGTGAACGGAGCTCAGGCCTCGCAGCTGTCAGTCCATCAGTGTGCAGCCTCGTTCAGATGATGCTGTGATGTTGGACTGACAGTTCAGTCTTTGCTAGAAAACCTCCATCTGGCCGCAGGTTTGTGTTTTTCTTTGATGCATCTGAGTGACGTGTTTGATGTGCTGATGCCTCTTTTGAGTTGAAGAAATGTAACGCAGATTAAATGTGAGTTTGCTTCTTTCTGCGACGTGAACTCTGGAGAGTGGACTCTGCTTCAGGGTGGACGTGGAGGACGAGGCTCCTGCAGGAAGGTAAGACGAGCAGCTGGATCCAAACACCAGTGAGGACGTGTTCTCTGATCATGAAGATATGTGTAGATTTACATTTAGTTTCATATTTAAAGCTGCTCTGTGGTGCTCAGAGTTTGAGAAGTTTGGCTTTTGTGGAAAAGTGTTGCAGCAAACAAAGATCTGGACTCAACCAAACCTTTTTGCTCCACAGCGATCAGCTCATTTAGATGCTTTTAGTCTGACTGTGACGTGTTGTCACCCTCAAACTGAAGCTCATCTGATAAGTCATTATTAAAACGCGATGTATCCCGTGATGCAGCAGAAAGACGTCTGAGAGGATGAAAGCTAAAGTTAACTATGAGAAGTAGTTGTCGACTGCATGACAGGATCTTATATTATACGGAGGAAGTGTAAATAATCCTTTTAACAGAGTCATGAAATGATTCATGAAAGAAGAATCACTGTGAGGACTGTTGATATATTAAATGTGATTGATAAATAAATAAAGTTGGACTGAACTGAATGACAAAGTGTTGTGATGGAGTGAGATGTTTTTAAAGCCTGCTGCTGCCTGTCAGACCCCACTGAGGGATCAGAACCACCTCTTCACTTTTTAAACCTATGAAACACTGAACATCTTATTTGATCCCTGCTGTGGATTCATTATCTTTTTATTTTACAAGGCAAGTTCATTAAGAACAGATTCTTACTTACAGTAACGGCCTGGCAGGAGACAAAGGCCTCCTGGAGGGAACGGGATTAAATTAAAATAACAAACAGAAGAGACAACAAAATGAAGGGATAATAAAACACTGCAAGAAACATAATAACAGACGATAATCTACAGAGAGGAGACGGAACAACCAGGGCACAAGAGTTCAATGAAACAAGCAGGGCAACGTGACATAAAAAACAGGAGTTTGTGATTGTGCGTCTAAAAGTGGCCGTGGTGACTTCAGAGTTGTGTATTTATCCTGTTAACAGATTCAGCTGTAGGTGACGCCACAGTGCTGAAGGACCAGTCAGTGACGCTGCTCTGATTAAAGTTAATATAAAAGGTCTTTCAAACATATTTTATAAACTCTTCATATGCTTTGTGTGTAGAAATCTTACTGTGTAGTTACTAAATGTAGTGAAGTAAAAAACTCTCCCTCAGATGTGGCGTAGAAGTAGAAAGAGGCATGAAAATAAAATACTCAAGTAAAGTACAGGTACTTCAAACTTAGTGCTTAAGTACAGCAGGGGAGACCGGGGATGGTTGTAACATTCCTGTCTGTATCTCAGAGCTCTTTTAAACCAGGGCGTTCAAAATGTGATAGAAAGTAGTTCCATGTGTCTGCTGTTAAAGGGGCTATTTGTAGTTTTTCAATGAAATCACAACGGGCTGCGTATCACCAGGATTGTTGTAGCCCATTTTGATGTGTGTTATATGTTGTGTGGTAAGTTGTATAGGGGTGAAGCTCTTCCACCTGCACACCGGGGGCATAGGCAGAGAATCATGGTCGTAACAGAGGCTATATGAGGAAGTCACAGGTGAATAGCTAAGGGGAATTATGATCTGGGGAAGCCACACAGTTTTTCAACCGCGCTTGCGTGCATGTGCGTATGTTCGAGATAGATTGTGTCGTGTCCTAGCCTTAGCATCGTGTTTACTGTTTTTTTGCATACGTACAAGCTCGATTTACATCCGTAATGCTAGCAGCAGTGTTTTGTAAGTAATTTTATTCTGCATAAAAGTGTAAAGTGTTAACCGCGTGCCATGGCAGACGTGAGTTTTTGCACCGTTACGCGTTGGAGACAACTTCAAATTCCCTCAAGTCGCTTTTTTTTGTGGTACGATCGCCACTACAAGTATCATGTCAAAACTGTGGATTTAGCCTGCAAGAAAGGATGTAATGGTACTTTTCTGAGTACTCTCATACTTTTACTAAAGGAACATTTTCAGTACAGAACCATTACTTGTAACAGAGTACCATTACTTTGTGGTATAGGTACTGAATACTGTTAATACTTGCCTGTTATATTACCTGTGTGGTGACGCATTAAACACATATGTTCAGTAGAACTGTTATTCTAACGGAATAAATGATCATATTATGTCTGTGGTTGAAGGTTTTGTGTTGCTGGGGAGGAGGACTGAAGTCTGTCCTCGCCCGCGTCACTAAACTCACGGGCAGCCAATCAGAAAAATCCCTTCACGCGTTGCTAGGCAGGTCAGCGCGGCATCAGCCAATCGGATTGTCCGGAGCGGCGACGGGCGCAGGGAGCTGAGACAGACCGAGTGACAGCGTCCGAGTCCCGGGGAAGAACATCACGGAGCCTCCGTGGAAAAACCAAACCCTACACCGCAGTCAAGATGCCGAACAAACCCAAGAAGGAGAAGGTGAGCCGGCGGCTACGTGGGCCGTGTGACAGCTCGGTGTAACGGCGCGGAGCAGCCGTTAGTTCAGCTGATGGAGACTTTACCTTTCCCGAGTAGCGGCTAGCTTACATGCTAAGGCCCCGCTAGCAGAGGACGGCTAAGCTAACAGCTAGCTGCAGAGTTTCTAGCAGCATTTAACGTGTGTGTCTGCGGCTGTCAGCCGGTCAGACACGGTATTTAGTGAAAACTCCACCTCAGCTGCGGTGTGCAGTGGTTAACACGGCGAAGTGGGACGTTAGCATGCAGGCTAGCTTGACATTAACGGTCTGCTGGAGGTGGAGCTCCGGGGAGGGACCGCTGCATGTCCCCCTTAAATTATTCATCCTCTAGAAAACAGGCAGGGCTCGCAGATAAACCTGTGTGATGACTGTGACTCATACATTTATGTCTGCCTCCGTGAAATATGTGATGCTAACCAGCAGAGAGCAGGCGAGCCGTTAGCTCCGCCAGACTCCTTTAGCTTTTCAGCTGATTTAATCATGTGGAGAGCGTCTGATGGCCGGAGACTCAGCACGGGATCCGGATGGGTTTGGACTGTGCACAGCCAGCTGGTGTGTTAACATCCCTGCCGATTATTTCCCCCAGTCATCCATCACCTCTATGGTTGACTTTGTTTCCCCTAGACAGCCATTGGTTTAATATTTGTCATGATCCTTTAAAGAAATTCATTATTTAGTTGAGTTCAATGTGACATCTTAAACGTCTTGTTTATTCCAAAACCTGGAGGGATTAGGTTTTTAATGATATTAAACCGAAAGCTCCAGTTCATTTATGTGACAGTCAACTTTAAACCTCACTAACCAACGTGACACAGGGACACTAGGGACATCACGATACCGATACCAAGTGGACCCCAGAGTGAAAAATGAAAACAATAAAGGATGTCCAGGACAGATGAGAGGTGGTTTGATGCCAGTAGATTCATAAATGAGCGAGCTATTGAAATTACAACCTTACACTGTGCATATTAAATAATTTAATAAAATATTTAATTTTCATATCTTTTCTTTAGAAACTCTCAGGTGTGAAATCTCTATGTATACTGGCCGCGGTCCCTAACTCCTCCTGCAGTAACAGGAGCGTTGGACGGACGTTCAGTTCTTAGAGCTGCAAACTGCATCATCACCTTTGGTGATTTTCAGGTGATCAAACTGTGAAACGTCTGCCTGAATCAGCTCTCCAACAGAACTGGGAGAACTCAAGGCTTTGACACAGAGTTACTGAAGGTAACAACTGGTGCGTTCGCTGTCGCTTTACCTGCTCCGTGCTTCTAAATTATCCACTGTGTCCGCGTCTTGTAACGTAACAGATAACAACTCTCTGTGTTTCTCTGCAAATGCTAAAATGGGTGGTCAAATATACCTGTGCGGCTCGCCCCAAGCAAAGTCAATACGATGGAAACACTGACCTGCCCAGGTAGCAAAAGGTGGGCGAGACATGACCATCTGTAATATAAGAAACTCTTTCATATGAAAATGAACTTGTAACCTGAATATCTGCTGGTGATATTGAGCCTTACGTAAAAGGAAGAATGACAGCATGTGTTTTAACGGCTGTGAATAAAAACTAAATCTAAAAACAGGCTTGGTGAGCAGAAGAAGTACGAGGCTTTAGAGCTTCAGTCCGCCGGCTGCACGTAGTTCAGAGAAAACATGAAGATCCTGATTATTGATCTCTAATCAAAGTGCTGAGACAAACAGGAACAGAGCCAATCACAGTTTTGCAGTGTGCGTGTCAGGATCACATTCGCCTCGTGCTAACCTGTAGTGCAACTAGTGTGGTTACCCATGAAGCATGCTGCAGTGGATCAGAAACATGCCTTTGGTGTGGGAGATCGGGGGTTCGATTCTCAACACTTAACCCTTCGTTGCTCCAGAAGGCGTGCACCTCTGACATATATAGCAATTGTTTTGGATAAAAGCATCAGTTACGGTCGGCTGCTGCATCTCCTCTAACAGTCTCCTGTAGGAGTCCAGCAGGCCGGCGGCGGGCTGTTATTGATCCTGTAGTGCTCCTGATCCTGCTGAGTACAAACAGCTCGGGTATCAGTATCAGTCTCTGTGCGGATCAGGTGGACACTCTCCTCTCGCTAATGAGCCGCTGACGCCATCAGTCAGCAGTGAGAGTGGAAACGCTTCAGTGTTCGCCACGGGATTATCTGAGACTGCGGGGGGGGGCCTCGGAAATGCAGTAATCTGGTCCACTTTGAGAGGTTAAATCTATGAAAACCTTTGTGCTCAACAAATTTATTTAATTTAGTTTTCCCAGCAACCCAAAATTAAAAACTAAAGGACTCCAAAGTGTGTGAGCGTGCGAGCTGACAGCAGCTCTTTAATGTTACTATGAGAAGTGTAAAAATATTCCTGTTCATTTTGAAACTATGGTGGGACAAATCAGACTGTGGCAGGCGCCGTGGTCTCTGTAAGTAACGTGAAACGCTGGTACCATCCTCCAGCTCCAAACCTCTGCGGGCCAGAAAGAACCAGGAATCTGTAGCAGCCCCGCCTGAAACATTTCCCAGTTGTAATTTGTTTTGCTGTTGTTGTCTTTTTATTCTGCGTGTGAACAGGAAACAACCAAATCTGCCAAAAGCAGCATGAAGAACAGTAACAGCAGCAGCAGCAGCAGCAGCAGCAGCAGCAGCAGCGGGAAGGATGCTTCCTCCGAGAACTCAGACGAGGTGAGTCTCTGCAGTCTGACAGCGGCGTCTCCGGCTCGCCACGCAGCTCGGCGTCACGCGTTCACCACACTAAAGCGATTCCCACAGTGTGGAGCTGCCTCTGGGGGTGCGCCACAGTAAAAATGTGATGGTGGTGTAGTAGTATAATAACTACAGCAATTATCTTTTGGTGGAATTTTCATGAAATAAAAACTTGAATAGGAAAGTAATAAATATATAACGTTACATCGTGATGTTTGCTGTGTTTAAGCGCAGTGAGAAGGTAACGGGTCACTTTCAAGAGTGTCACTGAGTGAAACCCCGTAGCTGTGACTTCAGGCATGTTCACACTGGTGTAACAGGGACACTGTGCTGCTCGGCGTCACAGAAACACATTTTCAGATATTTATATATATATATATATATATAATTAACTAAAAGCATCAGCTAAATGAATTAATTGTAGTCTGGACTGTGGAGGACTGTAGTCTGGTAATATTACAACTTTTTGTGGAAGAGACGGACGTGCAGCTGAATGAAGGACAGCATGCACGTTGGTGTGAGGACAGTTTAAAAGCTGCTGAATCCAGAGGAGTCACACACCAAGCTCAGAGATCTGAAGTGGGAAACATTCTTCAAATAAAATGTCTGTATAGGTGACAGGAGGCAGTCCTGGTCCTGATGGGGGACAGAGGTTCAGGTGTAGTTTACCTGCAGGAACAGAGACGGTGTCAGAGTCCTGTCTGGATCAAAGATCCTTTCTCTGCCTTCATTAACCTGTTGAACAGACCAGGTGATGTTGGTGATCAGGCAACAGAACCGGTTTCTCTTCATGATGTGAAGTCCAGCAGACGTGCAGAGAGCTGCTGCTGAACACAGCTGTCATTAATTGTTCACCAAAACCATACAAAGGATAGTCCATCTGAACCTGTTGTCCCTGAACGCCTCATGTCATCATAAACCTGGTGTTAATACTGGCTTATTACAGAGAAATCACTGGGGGAACAGATGTTCAGAAGTGTTGTAACTCTAAACCTGTGTGTGTGTTCAGTCGCAGCAGCAGCAGAGTGGCAGTAAGCGTCCCAGTAACAGCACGCCTCCTCCAACTCAGCTCAACAAGATCAAATACTCTGGAGGACCTCAGCTGGTGAAGAAGGAACGCCGCCAGAGCTCGTCCCGCTTCAGCCTGACCAAGAACCGAGAGCTGCAGAAGCTGCCTGCACTCAAAGGTAGACCCGACACTAACCAACACCCAGCACTAACCTGGACCCCCACCAACCTAGACCCGACACTACCTTAGACCTGACACCACCCTAGACCCGACACTACCTTAGACCCGACACTACCTTAGACCTGACACCAACCTAGACCCGACACCACCCTAGACCCGACACTACCTTAGACCTGACACCAACCTAGACCTGACACCACCCTAGACCCGACACTACCTTAGACCTGACACCACCCTAGACCCGACACCACCCTAGACCCGACACTACCTTAGACCTGACACTACCTTAGACCCGACACTACCTTAGACCCGACACTACCTTAGACCTGACACCACCCTAGACCCGACACTACCTTAGACCCGACACTACCTTAGACCTGACACTACCTTAGACCCGACACTACCTTAGACCTGACACCACCCTAGACCCGACACTACCTTAGACCCGACACTACCTTAGACCTGACACCACCCTAGACCCGACACTACCTTAGACCCGACACTACCTTAGACCTGACACCACCCTAGACCCGACACTACCTTAGACCCGACACTACCTTAGACCCGACACCACCTTAGACCTGACACCACCCTAGACCCGACACCACCCTAGACCCGACACCACCTTAGACCCGACACCACCTTAGACCCGACACTACCTTAGACCTGACACCACCCTAGACCCGACACCACCCTAGACCCGACACCACCTTAGACCCGACATCACCTTAGACCCGACACCACCCTAGACCCGACACCACCCTAGACCCGACACTACCTTAGACCTGACACCACCCTAGACCTGACACCACCCTAGACCCGACACCACCCTAGATCCGACACTACCTTAGACCTGACACCACCCTAGACCCGACACTACCTTAAACCCGACACTACCCTAGACCCGACACCAACCTAGACCCGACACCACCCTAGACCCGACACCACCTAGACCCGACACCACCCTAGACCCGACACCACCCTAGAACCGACACCACCCTAGACCTGACACTACCTTAGACCCGACACCAACCTAGACCCGACACCACCTAGACCCGACACTACCTTAGACCTGACACCACCCTAGACCGACACCACCCTAGACCCGACACCACCCTAGACCCGACACTACCTTAGACCCGACACCACCTTAGACCCGACACCACCCGACCGACACCAACCTAGACCCGACACTACCTTAGACCTGACACCACCCTAGACCCCACTACCTTAGACCCGACACTACCTTAGACCTGACACCACCCTAGACCCGACACAACCTTAGACCCGACACCAACCTGGACCTGACACCACCCTAGACCCGACACTACCTTAGACCCACACCACCTTAGACCCGACACCACCCTAGACCCGACACCAACCTAGACCCGACACCAACCTAGACCCGACACAACCTTAGACCCGACACCAACCTGGACCTGACCTACCTTAGACCCGACACCAACCTGGACCCGACACTACCTTAGACCGACACTACCTTAGACCTGACACCACCCTAGACCCGACACTATCTTAGACCCGACACTACCTTAGACCTGACACCACCCTAGACCCGACACTACCTTAGACCCGACACTACCTTAGACCTGACACTACCTTAGACCCGACACTACCTTAGACCTGACACCACCCTAGACCCGACACTACCTTAGACCCGACACTACCTTAGACCTGACACCACCCTAGACCCGACACTACCTTAGACCCGACACTACCTTAGACCTGACACCACCCTAGACCCGACACTACCTTAGACCCGACACTACCTTAGACCCGACACCACCTTAGACCTGACACCACCCTAGACCCGACACCACCCTAGACCCGACACCACCTTAGACCCGACATCACCTTAGACCCGACACTACCTTAGACCCGACACCAACCTGGACCCGACACTACCTTAGACCCGACACTACCTTAGACCTGACACCACCCTAGACCCGACACTATCTTAGACCTGACACCACCCTAGACCCGACACTACCTTAGACCCGACACCAACCTGGACCCGACACTACCTTAGACCCGACACCAACCTGGACCCGACACCACCCTAGACCCGACACCAACCTTGACCCGACACTACCTTAGACCCGACACTACCCTAGACCCGACACCAACCTTGACCCGACACCACCCTAGCTTATGCTTCAGTGGGTGGTGGGAATCTTAAAGTAGGTATTGGTCTGTGTGTGGGGTTCCCTGTAGACTCCAATGTCCGGACTCCTGTCCTCCTCAATGTGGACGGCACAGTCCACAAGTCTCTTGGACGGATGAGGGATGAAACGTATTCAAGTATCTTCAACCAAGACCAGTTGCCCTTGATTTTAACCTTCCTTTGAGAACCATGACCTAGATGACAGAGAACCTTCACAGACATGTAAAACAACAGCTCAGTATCTGATCAACTTATATGAAGTGTGTGAAATATAAATGAGAATAAATACACGTCAGGAAGTCTTTAAATAGACTTCATCTGTACCGAGTACAAGCAGCTTTTAATGAATCTTCAACAGTACGATCAGGGTCTTCTCTGACCTCCTTTCTTATCGTGAACAGAGGTTTATTTGAACGGTGAGCAGTTGTTAGTGGTCCAGTCTTCTCTGTGGCGTTGGCTGACCACCACCCCCCTGTCCTCCTCAGACTCCCCCCTGATGGAGCGTGAGGAGCTGTTTGTTCAGAAGCTGCGTCAGTGCTGCGTCCTGTTCGACTTCGTCAGCGATCCGCTCAGCGACCTCAAGTACAAAGAGGTGAAGAGAGCCGGACTCAACGAGATGGTGGAGTACATCACGCACAACAGTGAGGTGGTGACCGAGTCCATCTACCCCGAGGCCGTCGTCATGGTGAGAAACCATACACACACTTTTATAAATCTTTTAGTCCTAATGAACTTAGTTCCATCCTCAAATCAGGTCTGAACCCTCAAGCAGGCCTTTAAGAAGTCAGGATGAACATGTCTTTGAGAAAGTGTTGTTTGCCTGCTGGCTAGCTTGCAAAGCACCCGACCCTAAATCCTATCCCTCCAGGTGGCGGGCCCGTAGGGGCGGCTCCCTGTAGATCTTTTGGGCTGTGCCCCGTGGGTCAAAACCTGGCCCCCAGAGGCTTGGCGACAAGCTCCCCTCCTGCTGCATGTAGGGTCCATGATATAAATAGTGAAGTAAAACTCATTTAAATGACTTGATGTTCTGCTGGGCTGCTTCATCTCTAATAATGCATCAGGATTTATTTGTAGATTATGTTCAACAGTAATCTCATTTATTAAATAATGTAGTGCAGTAGAAGCATAACGTAGCAGACAATGGAAATACTTAGTAAAGCACATGTACCTCAAAGTTGTACAAAGTGCAGTACTTGAGGAAATCCATTAACCACCCCTGATGTTTAGGGAGGGAGGAGGTGTCTCCTGGTCGCTCTGTTAGTAACAGCTGTGTGTGGTTTCCAGTTTTCAGTGAACTTGTTCCGGACTCTTCCTCCGTCCTCCAACCCGACCGGAGCCGAGTTTGATCCTGAAGAGGACGAACCGACGCTGGAGGCTGCCTGGCCTCACCTTCAGGTACACTGAGTGTGTGTGTACCGGTGAAAGCCCAGAGCTTCATCTTGGAGTTACGGTCGTGTTTTGACATCAGACAGTGTGAAACCTGTTTCTACATTATCCAGCTCACAGGTGTTTTCAATAAAGCTGCGTTTTAACAGCCAGGACACCGGAGCCCACAACCATCTTGTTTTTGCTGACCTCTGCTGGTTTAACTGTTGGTTTACTGATGTGAACTTCCTCATACTCAGAACCAGGGATGCAAACTGAAAAAGGTGATAAAGTGACTTCTGCCCGTGGCCTGCTAATTTCCTATTTAGCCCTCCGCCAACTTGAATGGGGGTAAAATAGTAACTGTGTGGATCTAGACCAGTGTTTCTGCATCAGGGACCCCTATACTGACAGAAATTAGACCACGGACCCCATCTGATAGGGTTTTGGCTTTTAGATGTTTTATTACAGACAGAATTCGTACATTGTGTCCACTGTGTTACTCATCATGTAAAATAGTAGTGAAAATAAATTATTCTCCTTTTGGCTTGGACCCCTTGGAACCCACTCAAGCCCCAGGGGGTCCCCGGACCCCACTGTGAGACTTTCC
>NW_024043549.1:0-7500 GCF_014851395.1 Micropterus salmoides
ATGTTCTGCTGGGCTGCTTCATCTCTAATAATGCATCAGGATTTATTTGTAGATTATGTTCAACAGTAATCTCATTTATTAAATAATGTAGTGCAGTAGAAGCATAACGTAGCAGACAATGGAAATACTTAGTAAAGCACATGTACCTCAAAGTTGTACAAAGTGCAGTACTTGAGGAAATCCATTAACCACCCCTGATGTTTAGGGAGGGAGGAGTGTCTCCTGGTCGCTCTGTTAGTAACAGCTGTGTGGTTTCCAGTTTTCAGTGAACTTGTTCCGGACTCTTCCTCCGTCCTCCAACCCGACCGGAGCCGAGTTTGATCCTGAGAGGACGAACCGACGCTGGAGGCTGCCTGGCCTCACCTTCAGGTACACTGAGTGTGTGTGTACCGGTGAAAGCCCAGAGCTTCATCTTGGAGTTACGGTCGTGTTTTGACATCAGACAGTGTGAAACCTGTTTCTACATTACCAGCTCACAGGTGTTTTCAATAAAGCTGCGTTTTAACAGCCAACACCGGAGCCCACAACCATCTTGTTTTTGCTGACCTCTGCTGGTTTAACTGTTGGTTTACTGATGTGAACTTCCTCATACTCAGAACCAGGGATGCAAACTGAAAAAGGTGATAAAGTGACTTCTGCCCGTGGCCTGGCTAATTTCCTATTTAGCCCTCCGCCAACTTGAATGGGGGTAAAATAGTAACTGTGTGGATCTAGACCAGTGTTTCTGCATCAGGGACCCCTATACTGACAGAAATTAGACCACGGACCCCATCTGATAGGGTTTTGGCTTTTAGATGTTTTATTACAGAACAGAATAGTCGTACATTGTGTCACTGTGTTACTCATTGATGTAAATAGTAAAGTGAAAATAAATTATTCTCCTTTTGGCTTGGGACCCCTTGGAACCCACTCAAGGACCCCAGGGGGTCCCCGGACCCCACTGTGAGACTTTCCAAATGTTTTCGACCAAATGGATGTGAAATGAGTCATTTCACGGGGCTTGACAAGCTAAAAAATATGTATCCTCTGTTTTACACTAGTAAAAGTGGCTTCAAGGTGCAGACCCACTCCCACCCCCATCAACACACACATCACATAAATGGCCTATTTTATAGTTTGCACCCCTGCTGTACTGGGAAAGACTGGTTTCCAGTAACGTGCACTTCACTACTACTGCGACACAGTTAGATTTTAAAGTTCTACTTACTGATTGATGACATTTAACTGGGTGGATGAGTGTGTATGATCTTTGTTCTCAGTGAGACGTCCTGAATAAATAACTGATGATAAAATAAAAACTATGGTAAATCTGTGTGTGTTTGTGCTTACCTTTGCCCTGCTGTTTGTCTGCAGGTGTCCCAGTGCAGTTATCATTACTATTAGCTGCTGGACCCTCTTATAATTATGGTGTGTTGTTGTGTTTTTAGAGAGCAACATGTCTGCCGTGTGTTTCTCCACAGCTGGTGTATGAGTTCTTCCTTCGCTTCCTGGAGTCTCCAGACTTCCAGCCAAACGTCGCCAAAAACACATCGACCAGAAGTTTGTAATGTCGGTAAGATCTTATCTCTGAGACTCCAAACGAATGAAAAGACGGTGATTCAGACGGAACGCTGACTTTTTGTTTAACATTAAAGCTGCTGGAGCTGTTTGACAGCGAGGATCCCAGAGAGAGAGACTTCCTGAAGACCATCCTCCACCGGATCTACGGCAAGTTCCTCGGCCTCCGGGCCTACATCCGCCGCCAGATCAACAACATCTTCTACAGGTCAGAACACAAGCACCACGAAACCAGATACAGATTGACCGACATACTTGTACAGAATCAAAAACACCTGCGGAACCCATACAGAACCACAAACACGTACAGAACCATGTGCAGAACAATGTAGAGAACCACAAACACATACAAAACCACAAACATGTAGAGAACCACAAACACGTACAAAACCACAAACACATAGAGAACCACAAAAAGGTACAGAAGCACAAACAGGTAGGGAACCACAAACACGTACTGAACCATTTAGAGACACACTAACATTACAGAAGCACAAACATGTACTGAACCACAAACAGGTACAGAAGCACAAACACGTACTGAACCATTTAGAGACCCACTAACATTACAGAACCACAAACAAGTACAGAAGCACAAACACGTAGGGAACCACAAACATGTACTGAACCACAAACACGTAGGGAACCACAAACATGTACTGAACCATTTATACACACTAACATTACAGAAGCACAAACACATACAAAACCACAAACACTTAGAGAACCACAAACGCGTACAAAACCACAAACACATAGGGAACCACAAACGCATAGAGAACCACAAATGCGTACAAAACCACAAACACATAGAGAACCACAAACACTTAGAGAACCACAAATGCGTACAAAACCACAAACGCGTACAAAACCACAAACACATAGAGAACCACAAACATGTACAGAAGCACAAACGTACTGAACCACAAACAGGTACAGAAGCACAAACAGGTACTGAACCATTTAGAGACCCACTAACATTACAGAACCACAAACAAGTACAGAAGCACAAACACGTAGGGAACCACAAACATGTACTGAACCACAAACACGTAGAGAACTACAAACATGTACAGAAGCACAAACATGTACTGAAGCACAAACAGGTACTGAAGCACAAACAGTACTGAACCACAAACATGTACTGAACCACAAACACGTAGGGAACCACAAACATGTACTGAACCATTTATAGACACACTAACATTACAGAAGCACAAACACATACAAACCACAAACACTTAGAGAACCACAAACGCGTACAAAACCACAAACACATAGGGAACCACAAACGCATAGAGAACCACAAATGCGTACAAAACCACAAACACATAGAGAACCACAAACACTTAGAGAACCACAAATGCGTACAAAACCACAAACGCGTACAAAACCACAAACACATAGAGAACCACAAACATGTACAGAAGCACAAACGTACTGAACCACAAACAGGTACAGAAGCACAAACAGGTACTGAACCATTTAGAGACCCACTAACATTACAGAACCACAAACAAGTACAGAAGCACAAACACGTAGGGAACCACAAACATGTACTGAACCACAAACACGTAGAGAACTACAAACATGTACAAAGCACAAACATGTACTGAACCACAAACAGGTACTGAACCACAAACAGGTACAGAAGCACAAACACGTACTGAACCATTTAGAGACCCAGTAACATTACAGAACCACAAACAAGTACAGAAGCACAAACACGTAGGGAACCACAAACATGTACTGAACCACAAACACGTAGGGAACCACAAACATGTACTGAACCATTTAGAGACCCAGTAACATTACAGAACCACAAACGCGTACAGAAGCATAAACACGTAGGGAACCACAAACATGGTCTACGGTGATTGGTTCACAGGTGACTGTGAAATGAACAAGTCACATGACCTGTGTTTACTCATGAAATACCGTGAAGTAAAAACCAGAGTGTCTGATGAGAACCCAGTGTTCCCAGTCTGTGTAACTGGTTGGTCTGGTTGTTTTACAGATTCATCTATGAGACTGAACATCACAACGGCATCGCTGAGCTGCTGGAGATCCTGGGGAGGTAACGTGCACACACAGAGTGTAAGATGAATGTCAGGTCAGCTGCAGCACAGCTCAGGCAGGCCTCATCCCTGCAGTGTTATGATGGTACACATTCATGTGAAGTGGCTGCAGTGCAGTGTTGTAAAGCCCCTTCTGTCATAGAGTGGCTCTTTGTTCCTGACTGACTGGTGACATCAGATATTACATTTTAAATAAGTGGTTTAAATTTCACAGGGCTCCCAGAAGCAGAATGACTGAACTGTTTAATTCTTCCTCAGCATCATCAACGGCTTCGCTCTCCCTCTGAAAGAAGAACACAAGATGTTTCTGATCCGAGTTCTTCTGCCACTTCATAAAGTCAAGTCTCTCAGCGTCTACCACCCTCAGGTCAGAGCGCCGCCTGTCTGTCTCTTACTGACGACTCAGGACATTATAAATCTGTTTCTGACGTTAACCCGTGTGTCTGCAGCTGGCGTACTGCGTGGTCCAGTTCCTGGAGAAAGACAGCAGTCTGACGGAGCCGGTGAGTCCGGCACATTAACAGGAACACGGAGTGAGAGCTCGGTGTGAAACGCCGCTGTGGGCAGCTGTTGGTGAGGGGAGAGGTGTGTGAAGGAGTCTGACTTCCTGCCGCCTGTGACCTTTGACCCTGCAGGTGATCATGGGTCTGCTGAAGTTCTGGCCGAAGACTCACAGTCCGAAGGAGGTGATGTTCCTGAACGAGCTGGAGGAGATCCTGGACGTCATCGAGCCGTCTGAGTTCGTCAAGGTCCAAGAGCCGCTCTTCAGACAGCTCGCCAAGTGTGTGTCCAGCCCGCATTTCCAGGTACCAGAACCAGAACTACAATGTGAGCCTCAACCAGAACCTGCAGCTAAACTACCAACAGGTGGAAGAAGTACTCAGATCTTTTACTTCAGGAAAACTAGTCCCGCAGTCAAGTCCAGAATCCGCATCAAAATATACTTCAAGTATCAAAAGTAAGGCTGGGCACGTTAACGCGTTATTAACTCATTAATAATTCAACACCGACAGTTATTTTATCGCACGTTAACGCAGTTTAAAATGATTGTTTTTTTGAAAGTCCGTTGTTCACTGGCTCTGAATAATCAGCCACCCAAACGAGCAGCAGAGGCCTCGGCAGACTACGCTGGACGCAGCGTGTGGGAGAAATAAGACAAGCGCTCTGCGAGCAAACAGCAGGCGCTCTATTGAGAGTAACCGTGGCAACACTGCTGTAACCTATTACACTTAAGTTAAAAATTTCAGGTTACATAACTTTACCTGATAGGCCGTCATCTAGTTTTTGCGGGACGCTCTGCTGTGTGAACTCCCTCCTGTTGATGTCCTATTCAGTAAACAGTAATAGACTGTGGAAACTCCCAAACAGCGAGTCTCTCTTCCAGTGATTCGTGCTGCGCGTCACGTACAAAGTTCAAGACAATTCAACTTCGGCGATGGTCGTTCGTGTGTGTGAGGCGAGCACTTCCCCTCACTCTGGCAGCGACACTTCCTGCTGAACACAGACTGTTTCTGCTGCTCCCTGATAAAAGAAAAATGTTTCTGCTGATACCTGCTCAGAAAACTGGACACTAACTTGTTTTATCAAGCTAGATAAAAGGTAACGCCCTGGCAGAGACAACAGCTTTGGTTTAATATTTGATTTGATCACATTAATGTTTAAGTTGAGATTTAACAGAAATATTTTATTGCTGCTGTGTAAAGGGAATACTGCTGGGAAACAGCTCCTTATTTGTTTAAGTGTTTGCAAACCACACGTTTTTGCACTTTGTGTTTATAGCAGGACATTTAAATTGTGTGCGTAAAAGTACTCATCATGCAGAAAAACATGATGCTACTGGATTTTAATATTGATGGTTCATGACTTTAATTAGATTCTGCTGTCCAGTTTGTGAACTTCCTGTAACGCTGGGCGATGAGGCCAAAACACGTGTTTCTGAACTGTGATCTTTTCCCTCTGAGGTGAAACGACCTGTACAGCCATGAATTTCTGTTTGCACCATTAAAACACAGAACTGTGATTGTAAACTCAGCAAAGCCATCTGGGCGGCTGCATCACACTGTCGGTCGGTCCACGAGGTCACTGAGGTTCTGTGAAGTTTGGAAACACAAGTAAGAGGAAGTTAAGTTCTGCAGCCTCTGCGGGAGGACTGCACAACATATCGTTTCAGCATCGCCGTCGCAGCGTGCCCAGGCGCTGCAGTCACATCGCAGAACGACGTCAAGCAGGTCAAAATAACTCCTCAGCTTTTTTACTGCTTGATACAAAAGGAAAACTCCCACAGTTCTCATTTCCATCACTCATCTATAAGAGATGTCTGATTGAACACAATTAACTTTGATCTCAGGGTTCGTGGATACACAACCACCAATCACAAGCAAGCCCCGCCCCCGTTAGCTTCCAATATGTTTCCTGCCTTGAAGCATCTTCAGAAAAATAGGAAATTCTTCAGATCAGTTATTTTTCCCACCGGGTCACCCCGGTGATTCCAGGATGCTCATTTCTTTTCAAATAGATAAAAATTAAAGTCAGCCGGTGAAAAGTCCTGTAGAAATCGCAATGTCAGTTTTTCCAAATATCGTGCAGCCGTACTCTGGGATTCTCCTGAGATGTAGAACATGAACGCCTTAAATCCTGATCTGAAGTCGTCGGGCTGCATAAAGTTTGATCTCAACCTGTAACAGTGCATCCCCATTTATTCCTTGATCGTGTTATTAATCTGTCAACCAACATGGCCGCTGCTGTGAGGGGATGAACTCTGACCTGATGATGAAGGTGTGTGTGTGTGCAGGTGGCGGAGCGAGCTCTGTATTACTGGAACAACGAGTACATCATGAGTCTGATCAGTGACAACGCCGCCAAGATCCTCCCCATCATGTTCCCCGCCCTCTACAAGAACTCCAAGAGCCACTGGAACAAGTAACGCACACGCACACACACACATGAACATAATGAATCCCTGCTGATGGACAACAGGATCAGGACTCCACAGAGTGTGATGCTCTGAGCAACACACTTGTTAGGTTCAGTTAAAGTTTTGAGTTTTCACTCAGAACAGTCTAATTAACGAGCTGCTCTGAGGTTAATTAATCTAAATTAATGGTTCCTCCTCAGGACCATCCACGGGCTGATCTACAACGCTCTGAAGCTCTTCATGGAGATGAACCAGAAGCTGTTTGACGACTGCACGCAGCAATACAAGGCCGAGAAGCAAAAGTAACACACACACACACACACGCGCACAGCAGGTTCACCTGGTTCACCTTCCTGCAGGTGTGACCGAGTGTGTTTGTGTCTGCAGAGAGAAATACAAGCTGAAGGAGAGAGAGGAGGTCTGGCACAAGATAGAGGAGCTGGCCCGACAGAACCCCCAGGTACTCTCCTCACCTGTGTGTCCTCTCCTAAATGTAAATGCTCCGTACTTGTATAGCGCCTTTCTAGTCTTTTCGACCACTCAAAGCGCTTTTACACTACATCTGCATCCACCAGTCACACACATTCATACACTGAGCCTAAGTGCTCAAACGGAAACTAACATTCACACTCACTCATACACTGGCGGAACAGCCACCAGGGGCAATTCGGGGTTCAGTATCTTGCTTATGTGCAGCCTGGAGGAGCCGGGATTGAACCGCCGACCTTCCGATTAACGGCCAACCCGCTCTTCCTCCTGAGTGTCTCCTCACCTGTGTGTCCTCACCTTTTTTATTGTCTCATGAAGCACTTTGTTACATTTATTTTGAAAAGTTCGTCATTAATGAAGTTTTATTATTATTTTATTTACGTAACTACGTGTTCCTGTCTTTCAGAGCAATAAGCTCCACCCCCTCCGCCCTGGACTCCACCCACAGGAAGAGGTTTGTGT
>NW_024043549.1:10000-35679 GCF_014851395.1 Micropterus salmoides
CCCTGAGCCCGACTCCGCACCCCTCCTGTCCGTCTCTCTGGGGAGGAAGTTGAAGCTGTCGTGGAGAAACTGGTCTGGGGTCAGATCAGGACTAAAACAAAAAACAAAGCTGGCCTCTGGCCCCCGGGGGCCGCTAAAGAGCGGGACTCTGTAGAGCTGTTTCAGCGTGTCAGTGGTCATGTGACGATGACATCATCCACTTCATCAGCTTCAAAATCACAAACGGCCTGCAGGCGGCACAAAGACCGGAGGTCCCTGAACGCATCACCACTGGGCCTTTTCCACTTCGGGAACCGAACCACCTGTGAATGAATGTTGCCGTCTCCTTCCAGGTTCTTCCAGAACCTTCCAGGTCCTGTGAAGCTCCAGGTTTCATGGCGTTGAGTTCCTGCAGTGGAAAAGAGCTCTAACGCATCTCCTTTGTCCTGTGACACCTGAACGCAGCACAGATGAGTTCACTGACTCGCCCAGTCCTCCGGCAGCAGCTTCACCCCAGAGCCCCGCCCCCTCCACCCAACCTGACCAATCACTTGTCAGCATGGATCTGAGCTGGACTCTGAAGCGGCTTCACACGGACCGATGATGATGAGGAGGAGGAGACACAGTGAATGTAGACGTCCAATCAGCTTTCAGCAGAACCAAGAGGAAGTTTGATTCATTTCCTGTTTTGTTTGTTTTGATGTTTGTCGTCATGATGTCATCAAGTTTAGACCAATGAGAGAAGTCGTTTGCATGATCAAACCTTTTATTTTGTCGTTAGTCTGAACACGTAAAGAACAAAACCCCTCGAATCTGAACGTCTCATCAGGTCAGAGGTCAAACACCAAACTGCCGTGATATGTTCAGGGGCTGTGGGAAATTATGCAGACTGTGAAATAAGCTTCTGGTGTGAATATTAACCGGTTTCAGTGAATCCACGAGACGCTGTCACTTTATTCTAATTTCACTAATCAGAACAGCGAAGTCACTTCCTGCGTCTCGTTTCACGTTAAAGCTTTACACGGGCCGACCGCATGGATGCTTTTATTGTGAAGTACAACAGGAAACGGGTTGTGTCACAGACGTCCGACAGCAGAACTTCACTGCTGTCATGAAACCTTTAAAGGATCTTTAGAGTTTTCAATCAGACGCGTCAGGATCAGTCACTTCCTGTAAATGCGTCTGTAAATGTGAACGCTGTTCCTGCAGACCCACTTCCTGCGCTCAGACCGGCTGCGGCTCGACCCGAGTCTGGATCAGTTCCACACGGCTGCTATCGGAGCTGCAAACGGTTCAGACGTGTCGCTGATCGACGTGCTAAACAAACGCTTCAGCTGCAGAACCAAACTAAATGTTTCACACACACATAAACATACGTGTGCGTGTCTTTAAGTAGTTGAATGATACGCTTTCATGTAACCTAAGACTCAGATTCCCATGATCCTTTGCGGTCTGGGTCGTGTTTACACGAACAAGCGTGTGGCGCTGCCTGAAAAGTTCGTAACGAAGAGAAAACGTTGAGGATCGTTGTTTTCGTTTCACCGCCACAGACTTGTTTTCACTAACTGCAGCAGAAATGAATTTAAATCACTGAAGAAAAACTACAAACGTCATTAAAGTGCATTTTTCTTCAAACTCGCCGTCGTCCAGAAAGCAGTTAAAGAAAATGTGTGAAATTCAGTTTCTTAGATGCAAAGTTCAGTCACACTTGTGATAGAAGCTCAGAGTGAACTGAGAGACACGACCTTTAAGATGCAGGCCACGTTTTTGTGACATGAAACGCCCACGAGCAAATACATATTCCAGATTCAGTAATCCAGAGAGAGCGCGTTCAGGTCTGAGCGTTAACCTGTTCGCCATTCTTGTTTTGACTATCGAGCATTTCCTCGTGTAACCGTGTAACCTCGCTGCTGTACTGCACCGCGGCGCAGAAACAATCCTCCGTATGAAAACACTTTTACTCTCCAGGCGGCGGCGTGTGGGCGGAGAGACGTCTTGTATATTGCCATGTATATCGACTTGTGGCCACGTCCCACTGCAACGCTTAAGCCCCTCCCCCTTCATTTTATTTTTTTATTCTTACGTTCTAGTCAGCTGGTTTTTGTTGCACGTGGTCTTCAACTCACCGTCCCGTGATTCGCTGTCAATGGAGACCGTTCCCGTGGCGGGAAAGCCATCCCTCGCCGCTGGACCGAACGGCCGCCACAGCTTCTACTGTCAATCAAACTGGAGTCTGGTTTTAATCAGAGGAAGAGTTGTTATTGATCCGATGTGATCATAACATCCGTTAAAGTAGAACCTTTCAGCAAACTGAACCAAACTACATGGACATTTCTAAGAATTTAAGGACAATCCTGCAGATAATAATACGTGTAGTTCAGTGGGGGGGGGGGGGGGGGGGCGGAGCTGTAACAGCGTTTGTCCAGCGGCGAGACGTTTAGGGAAAGAAAACATGGCGGCGATCTGTCCACTCGACACTTACAAACCTGAACGCTGCTTCCTGTCGTCCTGTACATAATGTTGAACTTTATTTGTTGGAGCATTACATGGTATGAAAGTCTGATTTTGTACAGATGTTCATGTATGTACAGAACAAAATAAACAGAAATAAAGTGGACATGTTTGACAACCAGTGTGTCTTTTATACCAACACACACGTTTAATCGTTCAAAACAAGGTTTCAAAGGCTTTAAGGTGGAATGTGACTAAATATCCAACATTTTACACTGAAAAACCCCAAACTTAAGTTCACAGAGTGGCTGCACATAATGAAGAATCTGCAGGATGTTTTCTTGATTAGTTTATAAAGAGGAAAGAAGCAAACACCTTGAGTTTACTGTCACTAACTGATCTACTCTCTAAGAAGCACGTTTTAAATTCAGATGATTTCATTTCCCCAGAAACGTCCTCAACGTTCAACATTAAGAGATTTAAATGATTCCTCAAACAATAAAGAAAAAAAAGAGTTTGTAAAATTGTGTTCCGGCGCTTTGATTCTGAACATTAAACTTTATATTAAGACAAACTGCTCTGTAGTTCAGACGTCGGCCGGACGGTTTGAGGAGACGGACGTTAGCCAGCAGCTCATCAGAGTCCAGCTGGAGTCCGGCTGCGGTCCTGGTCTGAAGGTCTAACTGAACCTGGACCCAGGTGGCTTCACTCACTTCAAAACTAACATATGACCCGAAGCCTGAACCCGATCAATTTAAAGGGATTTAACTCCTCAGAGCTGAGACGGGTTACTGATTCTGTTCTCTGCTTTTAAATAGCTCAGAATCAGGAAAATCAGTCTGACGGAGAAATAATCTTTTATTTATTGTCTAAAAGTAAAATAAAATCTGAAGAACAAACGGATCAAGACAACATTCAGGTGATTCACTCGTTCACTACCACTCACTGTTTACTTTCCCAACCCTCTGGCAGGGCAGTGAAGTGTTCGTGGTGCGTTCAGGGACAGTAGAGAGTCAGTAGAGGTTGATGAAGCGGTGGCGGTGCGTTCAGGGACAGTAGAGAGTCAGTAGAGGTTGATGAAGCCGTGGCGGTGCGTTCAGGGACAGTAGAGAGTCAGTAGAGGTTGATGAAGCCGTGGCGGTGCGTTTCTGGGACAGTAGAGAGTCAGTAGAGATTGATGAAGCCGTGGCGGTGCGTTCAGGGACAGTAGAGAGTGAGTAGAGATTGATGAAGACGTGGCGGTGCGTTTAGGGACAGTAGAGAGTCAGTAGAGGTTGATGAAGCCGTGGCGGTGCGTTCAGGGACAGAAGAGAGTGAGTAGAGATTGATGAAGACGTGGCGGTGCGTTCAGGGACAGTAGAGAGTCAGTAGAGGTTGATGAAGCCGTGGCGGTGCGTTCAGGGACAGTAGAGAGTCAGTAGAGGTTGATTGTTAGTAGAGTTGATGAAGCCGTGGCGGTGCGTTCAGGGACAGTAGAGAGTCAGTAGAGGTTGATGAAGCCGTGGCGGTGCGTTCAGGGACAGTAGAGAGTCATAGAGGTTGATGAAGCCGTGGCGGTGCGTTCAGGGACAGTAGAGAGTCAGTAGAGGTTGATGAAGCCGTGGCGGTGCGTTCAGGGACAGTAGAGAGTCAGTAGAGGTTGATGAAGCCGTGGCGGTGCGTTCAGGGACAGTAGAGAGTCAGTAGAGGTTGATGAAGCCGTGGCGGTGCGTTCAGGGACAGTAGAGAGTCAGTAGAGGTTGATGAAGCCGTGGCGGTGCGTTCAGGGACAGTAGAGAGTCAGTAAAGATTGATGAAGCTGTGGCGGTGCGTTCAGGGACCGTTGATGTTGCCCCTGCGGGTGAGGCGCAGGGCACCGGCGCTCTGCCGGCTCTGCAGCGTGCTCTGGACCATGTCCTTCCACTGGTCGTCTGAGATCTCTGTGGCCCACGACGGCACGGCCAGAGACGGCAACGCCACAGCCGCCATCGTCCTCTTCACCAGCTCCACGTGGTCTGCGGGGCGACAGGAAGTGATGTCAGTGGACAGGAAGGATGTTACAGCTTTTTAGTTTATGTCATGTTTCCTATTTTTTTGTACTGATCAGATGTATTGATCTAATTAATACCTGCGTCCATGGGGATGGAGGCTCGGCTCCTCTGGGCCGCCGCCCCCTCAGGGTCGTCCTCCTCGTCGCTCTCTGGGGGCGGAGCTTCAGGCAGGTGCAGACCCATCACCTGCAGGACAGACAGACGGGTGAGTCAAACACATCCTCCCCCCTCAGACGCTGCCGGCGTCCCAGACTGAACTCACCTGTATCCTGTGCTGCACCTGCTCGGTGGGGGAGGGCTCCTCCTCCTCCCCCCTCTCCTCCCCCGGCTGCTCGCCGCCGTTCACGCCTTCAGGGTCCTGGTTCAGAGGTTGGTAATAATACCCTCCACTGTTCTCCTCCTCCTCCTCCTCTTCCTCCTCCTCCTCCTCCTCTCCCTCCAGCTCCATCTCTCCCACCTCCTCCTCCTCACCCCCTCCCTCCCCCCACTCCACACGGGCAGCAGCGCTCCGTCGGCCGGGCGCTCGTCCTCCCCCAGCTCGTCCTCAGAGTTCGGCAAGACTCTCTCCGGTCCCATCGTGGAGCTGCAAACTTCCATCCACGGACACACTGGGGGGGAGACGGGGGAGACAGGGGGGAGACAGGGGGGAGAGGTGGTTACTTTCAGCTGGTGTCAGACTCCTGGAACTGTGGAGCGGACAGGTACAGCCAGGACTAACACACCTGGGGCCCCAACAGGGGCCTCTGTGTCGCTGTGAGGCTGACGGCCAAGAACTGTCCTGTTCGTATTAGGGGGGGGGTGCGGGCGGCGCCGTCCTGTTCACCCTGTACGCAAACGAGTGCACCAGGAGGAAACCTGCCATCTCCTCCTGCTTCACCACAACCCAGACGCTCTCACCGTTAGCACTAAAGAAACTTGGACCCTCGGCCGGTGGGGGATCAGACCCCAGTGTCCACACAGGGATCTGGTCTCCACCTGGATACCCTCTCAAGCTGGAGGGATCATGTGGACTATGTGTGTTCCTGTTTACAGCAAAGCCTGTATGCAGTGTTTGGAGTCAGCCAGACCATCATGGTCTTATTCTACCCGGCAGTGACGGCGCGGGTCGGCAGGTGTGCAGGGGGAGGTGTGAACAGGTCAGTCGACCCATATGAGCTCCCAGAATCCCAAGAACCAAGTGAACCGTTTTAAGAACTCTTTGGCCTGGTGCTGCTGACAGCCGGGCCCACCTGTGTCTGGACCGGGACCGGGTCTGATGCCGGACCCGGCAGCGCGCGGCTATATGGATCTAAATGCGTCATTTAACAAGTCATCATCGTCACGGTCCTCTGCAGAACCAGCACGCAGCCTCACGCACGAGACACACCTGAACCCCGGGATCTACCTGAACATGTAGCTGACAGGTGACCACGCGGAGCCCCGTCTGCTCCAGAGTTCCCGGGTGCTGCAGCCCGGTGTTCCGCAGGGGGTCGGTTCACACCTGCAGCAGCCAGCAGCTAACGAAGCTAACTGTTAGCTGCTCTGAGCTGGTAATTAAACTCTCTCTTCTTCTTCTCCTCCTTGTTGTTCCAGCGCGTGAGGAGGAAGAGGAGGAAGAGGAGGAAGAGGAGAAGCCTCCCCCTCAGGTGAGGAGTTCAGGTTCTTACCTGTCTGCTGTGTGTCTCTGTCGGAGCTGTTAGCCGCTGCTAGCTGCAGCAGCTGAGCACACTTCCGAGTACGTCACGACAAACAAAATGACGCGTGACGCCAAATAGATTTTTTTTTAAATAACGAACTTTATTAACAATTTACAAGAAGAAGAAGAACAAAACGCCAACAAACAAACACATGAAACAACTCGTCTCCTGAAGTTAGAGAGAGTTTCTTCATAAATATCTGGTGTGAAAGGAAAATATAAAATTCTTTATGATACAAATAATAACCAAGTGGAATAAAGATCAGTCCATGAAAACACATGAACAGAAAGGTGCTGCAGATCTTTCAGCCTCACATTTCATTTAGTAACCGTATTTATGCATTTACAGTTTAGTTGAATGGAGGCTCGGCCCTCAGCTCAGTGTTTCACATCTCGTCCACAGATTGGTTTTTAAAAAGCACTTTTATCAGTTTCAGCAGCACAAAGTCCAAGGACGTCACTTTGTGTTGGGGAGTCATGAGAACAAGATAACAATATTCTCCAATACTATTTAGAATATAAGCTCTATGATTGGGGAGTCTGCCCCCCGAACATTTTGAGCATTAAGCTCTTAATTTCCTGCATTCTAGAGACATTTTTTTTGTCTTTATTTATATGAAGGGAAACAAAATTCATGCGGTCGATTACAATTCAATAAAAACTATTATCGAATATAATGCAGTAATCAGAAGCTTGTTTTTTTTGCCTGAGTTACCTTTTGGGGCAAGGCAGATCTGTTTCTTCTGTTTACATTGCATTTTATTCATTCATATCATGCATGTTAACCTTTCTCATAGCCTTTTCATTTGTTATTTAACATTTCTTGTTGCAAGATAATTTGCAGAAAACTTTTAGCAAATGCTTTCAAAAAGTGGTGGGGACATGTCCCCCGAGTCCCCAGTGTAAACGACACCTATGACAAAGTGACACATTGCTGTTCTGATCCACATGTTGTGTAATCTGTTGACAGAACCACACGTCCTGGACAATGTACTTTTACTTCTCCCAGTAACTAGTAGTGTAACTAATGACTTTTCTAAAACAGCAATATTATTACTAGTTACTAAACCAAGTAACGCTGCGTTGCTCGTTACTGAACGCACCTTGATGTGAATCCACGACTGCGGCAGCTCAGCTGGACCGGACCTTCTGTTGTTCATGTCCGCTGAGTGCCAAAAACTACAGGAAGAGAGGAGAACGAGGGAGAGAGGCGTTCTTTCCACAGCTGGAAGTAGCTGCTGCCATGATTGTGTCACAGTCTAAGAAGAATATTGTCGTCTATTGTAAACTCTGTGTGAGATCAGTGTTTGTGGACTGGATTAAGACGGTCGCTACACTCATGAGGCTGCACCTAAGCTGAAGGACATGGGGATCCACGTGGAAGAGGACGAGAGGGACGGACTACACTTTACACAACACCTTTGAAGTTGCACTTAGTGCTATTTGCCCAGAGAAAAAACGCCACACCTTTCTGGTGATGGGACTACTGGAAGTCACCTTTTTTTTGTTACTGTATAATAGTCCTGGAGTAATGATGATCTTTTTCACTGGGTAATTTTGTGCACAGTCTGGGTTTTTTTATGAGATGTGTGGACTTGATGGTTGTTACCTTGAACTGAAACTGATATGGACAGGCTGAAACTTGTCTTATAATATCCATGGTTTAAATCATCCCATCAAGAGGAGGAAGATATTGAGCCAACTTAAAAACTCACAATGTTCAATACTCTACTACAAGAAACTCATTTGGTGGAGGATGAATATAAAAAACTAAAAAGATAATGGGTATTTCATGCTTCATATCGCAAGAAAAGTGGCATAGCTATATTAATTAATAAGTCCCTACCATTTTCTTTCAAATCAGTAATAAAAGATAATATGGGAAGATATGTAATGGTTGTATATCAGTACTCAACATATATACCCGAAATGAGGATAATGGAACAATCTTATTGTGCAGGTGGATCACAGACCTCCTGACGGACAGGAAGCAGCACGTGAAGCTGGGAAAACATGTCTCAGAGTCCAGGACCTTCAGCACCGGTTCCCTCAAGGCTGCGTTCTTCCCCCCATCCCTGTACCCTGTACCTGTACCTAAAAAAGTTTGGGACTACAGGTGGCGCTATAATCAAAGCTCAAATCTGGTAAGACAATCCCATTCATTTCAAAGGGATTTTCATCCAAAGGACATTTCCCCTCATAACTACGGCCCACTACATTGCACATTCAAACCTTATGTCTACATGTTTGGGGGATACTGACGATTCCTATGGTGTCGGACATGCCTCTGTGCAATCACGTTTTCATTTCGCTAAATCGCAAAAACTGGAAAACCAATTTTAATTAACTGCTCCAAAGCCGCAAGTCCGATCGCCACGAAACTTGGCACAGATAATCTCTGGACCAAGCCGAAGAAAGTTTGTAATTTGTAATTTTGATCTGCCAAAAACGGCCGAATTACAGGCAAATCAGACCTCACGTTTTCAATGCCCGAATTACACCAAACTCGGGGACCTTGTCTGGCACACCAACCCGAGGGCCTGTGTCAAATTTGCCGTCAATCGGCCTCTAGGTCGCACTATTCATTGCAAATCACATTCATTTCAGATCTCCGTAACCGCAAGCCCCTTTCATTTATAACTCTGGTCGTGTATACAATAAATCATGGCGGGCCCAGGCCAACTCGCGTGCCCTCCGCAGGACCAGGGAAGTGCTTGGAGTTCTAGTTATTTTTTTAATTCTTCCATGCATAAAACTGATACTGTAGCCTAGACGGTAAGTGCTACAGACGCGAAACTCACAGGTTAGGTTCACAGCCCCAACAATACCTCAGTCGCAAAAATCCACATACTTCTACCTCTAGGGGGCACTATAAGCAAAGTCAATGCGTTTGGGCTTGGAACGCCCGTCTACGAAGGCGGATATCAAAAACCTTATATTCACGCGTTCGGGGGATTGAGCTGAATCTCGTGGTATAGGCCACGGCCATTTCCGCCTAATTTTTTGGAAAAAACTATTTTAATTTACTTCTCCAAAGCCGCAAGTCCGATCTGCACCAAACTTGGCATGGATAATCTCTGGAACAAGCTGATGAAAGTTTGAAGAGGAAATTTTGATCCGACTAAAAATGTCGAAATTATAGGCTAAAAAAAGTTTGCGAAAAACGCTAAAAACAGGAAATGACATCATACCTTCGCTTTGGAATGGCCGATCGACACCAAATTTGGAATATTAATGTGGGACGCCCCCCTGAGGGCCTGTACAAAATGTGGTGCAACTCTCCCCTAGGTGGCACTATTTCATTCGAAAAGAATTTTCCTCTGTAACCACAAGTCACACTGACATGAATCCACAGCCAAATTGTTCAGCGTGGTCCCCTTACTACAGGCCCCAAAGTTCACCCAAATATGCCCCTACATGTTATTGTAGATTAAACAAGATTAAAAAAATCCCATTGACTTACATGCATTTTATATCTCCATAACCACAAGTCTGATTCATACCAAATTTGGGGCAAGCCTAAAAAATTTGGTGCAATTCGGCCAAAAGGTGGCGCTATAATGGAAGCTCAAATACCGTCAGACAATCCCATTAATTTCTATAGGATTTTCAACCAAAGGACATTTTTCCTTATAACTACGCACCACTACATCACACATTTATAAACCCTATTACTACGTGTTTGGGGGATGCTACCGATTCCGATGGTATAAGATACGCCTCTGTGCGATGACGTTTTCATTTTGCTAAATCGTGAAAACTGGAAAACCTATTTTAATTAACCCCTCCGAAGCCACAAGTCCAATTGCCATGAAACTTGGCACAGACCATCTCTGGACCGAGCCGAAGAAAGTTTGTAGAGGGAATTTTGATCCGGCAAAAAACAGCCGATGTCCTGTCACATCTTACGTTTGCAATGGCCGATCTACACCAAACTCCCGGACCTTATCTGGCACACCCTCCTGAGGGGCTTTGTGAAATTTTGCATCAATCGGCCTCTAGGTGACGCTATAAGTTGGAAATTAAATAACACTCCCATAGACCTTTTCATTTATAACTCATTTATTCTCCACGGGTCCCCCAAGTTGCAGCGGGGCACCTGGGCACCTGGGCCAGGGGGAGCGGCTTGCGCCGGGAGGCTTTAACCCTGCGTATAACTGCTTGCAGTTCTAGTTGACTTTGTTCTTCATGCTTGACAGGTGAAAACGTATGAGTGAAACTGAAATAAACGAAAGGCAGAAAATATTTATGTCTAAAAAACAAAGTGACAGACAAGGAGACTGTCTGAGTCCTTTATTATTTGCTGCAAGTATTGAACCACTGGCAAGTCAACAAGACAGAATAAAGATATAAAGGGGATGAGGGATGAAGGAGGGACAGAACACAAAATATCATTATTCGCAGATGATATATTGACATATATAGGTGAATCTTCCACTACGTTAATAGCCCTTCTGAGAAGCTCCAGTCTTATCCAGTCTTATTGATCTTATCCAGTTTTAATCCACACTTTTTCGTTACATTTTTTATATATATTTGTCTCTTGGGTATTATTGTCTTTACACTTGTTAAAGCACTTTGTAACTTGTTTTTGAAAAGTGCTCTACAAATAAAGATTATTATTATTATTATTTATTATTATATTCTTTTTATTTAACTTAAGTTTTACGTGGGTCAAGGATTTTAGTCATCCGACATGGATTTTAAGCTAGATGACCGTAAAAACGTGATCAACGCTACTGGGTACTCTTTCTAGGATCCTGAAGGAGGCTGTGCTCAGACGCTCCGGAGGCCGTCTCTACCCTGCACCGTCGGGTAGCCCTTCTCTCAGGTCTGTTACTGCTACTAACACAACACTCGGCAGCTCACACACTCCATCCTCGGTCCGCACGCAGTGTTGAAGCAGATTCTGCTCAGTCCTGCTCTGGATCCCCACAACCGGCATCTCCTCGTCCTCTTTTCTCCCCACCCACACTAATAATTGGTGACTCCATAACCAGAAACCTCCGTTTCTTTAACGCTACCACTCACTGCTTCCCCGGTGCCACCACGGCTGACATTTTAAAAAAACTCCAGGACCTGATGCCGTCGCTCCCGTCCTCCATCACAAGAGTGATAGTCCATGTGGGAACAAATGACACAGCTCTTCAGCAGTCTGAGCTAACCCTCTTTTTAACCGTCTTTTAACTTTTTAAAGCAGTGTGGAAAGTCTTTTTTTATCTCTGTCCCATTCCCACAGTTGGTCGCGGTGCTGGCCGCTTCAGTAGACTTCAAACAACATGTCAAAGGGCAAACCCATAACCGTGGTCATACACTGGACTTGGTTTTTACCCTGGGTGTCAGCATTTCCTCTGTGGAATTAGTGGACATGACCATATCTGACCACAGATGTATTGTTTTTAGCTGCGATTCGCCTGTTGCTCATGCCGCCTCACCAAGCTCTGTGTGTTCTCGCATCTTTAATGAACAAAGTGTTTCAAAGTTTTGCGCATTCTTTCAGAGCCAAAGCCAACACCTGTCTGATTCCAACGCCAACAATCTTGTCGATCACTTCAATCATATCTGCTTGTCGTCACTAAATATTACTGCTCCTCTAAAGGTTAGGCCTACGTCTAAAGCTAGTAAGCAACCCTGGATAAATGACAGCATTCGCAGCCTCAAAAGGGAATGCAGGAAAGCAAAAAGCGCAGATGGAAAAAATCCAGTCTCCAAGTCCATTACCTCAGTCTGAAGGATTTATTAATTAACTACAATAACATGGTTAAGGATGTGAGAACACACTATTTTTCTGAACTCATTACTACACATAAAAACAATCCCAGGTTTCTGTTTAAGACTGTGGATCAGCTGGTAAACCCAACCCCTCCTTGTGCCTCAGCTGGAAGTAATGATGACTGTGAATTGTTTTATCTTATTTTACCAATAAGGTGGTGTCAATCAGAGCCTCTGTTACCCCTGCGGCCTCTTACTCAGAGGTTCCTCACCAGCAACAAGAGAGTTTTAACCAGTTTTATCCCATTGACTTGTCTGAGCTTTTAAAAACAGTATCACAATGAGAGTGTCCTCCAGCCCACTTGATGTAATACCTACAAAGTTTTTACTGAAAGTAATAGATTCTGTTGGGCCCCATTTGATCTCTGTTTTTAACAGCTCCCTATCTACTGGTTGTGTCCCTGATTATTTTAAAATGGCTTGCGCGAACCCACTTTTAAAGAAACCTGGTTTAGATCCCTCCCTCCCACATAATTTTAGACCAATTTCAAAACTGCCTTTTATTACAAAGATTCTAGAAAGAATCGTTTTAGGAAGTACCACAGCACTGAGACTGCCCTGCTTAAAGTCACCAATGACCTTTTAATGTCTGCTGATGAAGGCATGTGCTCAGTCCTTGTACTCCTGGACCTTAGCGCTGCTTTTGACACCATTGATCACAACATCATGTTAGACAGACTGAGGCACTGGGTGGGGATCTCTGGTACTGCCCTAGAATGGTCCAGTGAATGAATGTGAGTGAATGGTGAATGCAGATATAATGTAAAAGCGCTTTGAGTGGTCGAAAAGACTAGAAAGGCGCTATACAAATACGGAGCATTTACTTTTGAAAACTAAAGTACTCCATGCTCCTCCCGTGGGTAAACGCTTGTTGTCAGAACAGACCGACTACGGGTGTTTATTTGTCCAAAAGCTGCACCACTCTGTCCTCGACTTCTCCCTGATGGGCTATTGCGACTCAGTATCATGCAACTTTCTCCGTAGAGTTGAACATTTTCAACTCATGCACCGCCCAATGGCAAATCCCATCTCTCAGTGTCTTTGCATTGACTTTGTATGTGATCACGCCGCCAGCAACCACAGTTAGAAAGATGAAGTTCAACAGAATGCTGTGATTTGGGGACTTCCTCTGGCGCCATGTGGCAAGAGGCAGAGTGGAAATTAGCTGTAAAGCACTTACAAATAGCTCTTTAAGACCACTTTCGGGGGAGAAAGCCAACTAAACCCATGAACATTTGATAAAGAAAGTAAATTGGAGGAGATGGACAAAAAAGCGAGGCTAAACAAAAAAGAACAAACAAATACTGGATGCACCGACACAACATCAGGAACTGCACCGGGCAAGTTAAAGGCCGCAGGAGAACAGGACTCTGTAATACTGGCGGAGTTACACAGGCTGAGACAAGAGCACACAGAAGAAGCTAATGACACCAAAAAGGCCCTGGCTAGGCTACAGACCAACATGGAGCTTATGGAAAGAACAACCTCATTAGAGCAACAGGTAGAAAATGTGGAAGAGAGGCTTGTTCCTTGTTGGTGTTAGTTTATTTGTGATCTGTCTGCTTGTGTCTGGATTAGTTTGTTATTTTTATTCTACTACTTATTTTGATATGGTCCATCATTGGTCCATCATTATCGTATGATGTGTGTTCAGCCAGTAACTGCGCTACCAGTTCTGTTTGGATGTTGCCAGTTTCCACTGCATGAGAGATGAATGTATTACCAAGATTGTTGTTTTTGTTGCAGTCATTGCCTATTATGGTCTCTAACTCTACCTTTAAAATGTTAGACAGGATTATATCCAACTTTATTTGGAAAAAGAAAAGGGCTCGAATTTAATATTAGAAACTTCTTAGTCCAAAAGAGAAGGGAGGATTGAATTTAATTACTTAAAAAAAATACTACTGGGCTGCTCAACTCAGGGCTATTATGGATTACAAAAGATGCAGATACATTGTGGACACAATTCTTGCAAAAATGTACCTATAGAGTCACTTCCTTTTTTGAGTGACGTAACACTAAAGAGGCTGAAGGTGGAAAATGTCTCAAACAAACCGTTCGTTGGCAGAAAATCAAGTGGCTGTGCTACACAAAAAAAAAAAAAAATGACCAAGCATTTAAAATGCTTGAAGTTGGAAAACAGGAGACCAGAGTCCGTCATGGAATGGAACCTAAGAAGTTATTCAGATCTCCACCTGGGATCACTGCTGCGAGAAAAAGACTTACACTGTACTCAAATGGAGTTTGGACTTCTACCAGGCTTTACCAGTCAGCCAATCAGAGTAGGCTACCATCTCATCCACAAATCCATCTGAAACGTTCTTTGTGAAATACAGTGGGTACGGAAAGTATTCAGACCCCTTTAAATTTTTCACTCTTTGTTTCATTGCAGCCATTTTCCAGAAATCAAAAAAGTTCATTTTATTTCTCAGTAATGCACACTCAGCACCCCATCTTGACAGAAAAAAACAGAAATGTAGAAATTTTTGCAAATTTATTAAAAAAGAAAAACTGAAATATCACATGGTCATAAGTATTCAGACCCTTTGCCGTGACACTCATATTTAACTCAGGTGCTGTCTATTTCTTCTGATCATCCTTGAGATGGTTCTACACCTTCATTTGAGTCCAGCTGTGTTTGATTATACTGATTGGACTTGATTAGGAAAGCCACACACCTGTCTATATAAGACCTTACAGCTCACAGTGCATGTCAGAGCAAATGAGAATCATGAGGTCAAAGGAACTGCCTGAAGAGCTCAGAGACAGAATTGTGGCAAGGCACAGATCTGGCCAAGGTTACAAAAAAATGTCTGCTGCACTTAAGGTTCCTAAGAGCACAGTGGCCTCCATAATCCTCAAATGGAAGACGTTTGGGACGACCAGAACCCTTCCTAGAGCTGGCCGTCCGGCCAAACTGAGCTATCGGGGGAGAAGAGCCTTGGTGAGAGAGGTAAAGAAGAACCCAAAGGTCACTGTGGCTGAGCTCCAGAGATGCAGTCGAGAGATGGGAGAAAGTTGTAGTAAGTCAACCATCACTGCAGCAATCCACCAGTCGGGGCTTTATGGCAGAGTGGCCCGACGGAAGCCTCTCCTCAGTGCAAGACACATGAAAGCCCGCATGGAGTTTGCTAAAAAACACCTGAAGGACTCCAAGATGGTGATAAATAAGATCCTCTGGTCTGATGAGACCAAGATAGAACTTTTTGGCCTTAATTCTAAGCGGTCTGTGTGGAGAAAACCAGGCACTGCTCATCACCTGTCCAATACAGTCTCAACAGTGAAGCATGGTGGTGGCAGCATCATGCTGTGGGGGTGTTTTTCAGCTGCAGGGACAGGACGACTGGTTGCAATCGAGGGAAAGATGAATGCGGCCAAGTACAGGGATATCCTGGACGAAAACCTTTTCCAGAGTGCTCTGGACCTCAGACTGGGCCGAAGGTTTACCTTCCAACAAGACAATGACCCTAAGCACACCGCTAAAATAACGAAGGAGTGGCTTCACAACAACTCCGTGGCTGTTCTTGAATGGCCCAGCCAGAGCCCTGACTTAAACCCAATTGAGCATCTCTGGAGAGACCTGAAAATGGCTGTCCACCAACGTTTACTATCCAACCTGACAGAACTGGAGAGGATCTGCAAGGAGGAATGGCAGAGGATACCCAAATCCAGATGTGAAAAACTTGTTGCATCTTTCCCAAAACGACTCATGGCTGTATTAGATCAAAAGGGTGCTTCTGCTAAATACTGAGCAAAGGGTCTGAATACTTATGACCATGTGATATTTCAGTTTTTCTTTTTTAATAAATTTGCAAAAATTTCTACATTTCTGTTTTTTTCTGTCAAGATGGGGTGCTGAGTGTACATTACTGAGAAATAAAATGAACTTTTTTGATTTTTGGAAAATGGCTGCAATGAAACAAAGAGTGAAAAATTTAAAGGGGTCTGAATACTTTCCGTACCCACTGTACACTGTTTTTGTTATGTTGTGATGTCCTCAGTGTTCTGGAGCCTACTGTCAGTTGGTAATATGGCTAAAGGTTATTAATTAGTTGGTAATAATTTGCATAACTAATTATTACTTCAGTTTCATTCACTTAATAGTATTTGTTATCCATTTTTTTCATTGTTAAACAGGCATCTGTAAAGGCTTTTTAATTGCCCATCTGGGCCAAATGTTCTGGAAATGTTTGGACATTTGAAAATGTTGAAATGCTTTATGTACTGTTATTACAAAATATTTGGAATGATAAAAGACGACTTTTGGTTTTAACACTTAAAGACGTGATGTAAAGTCTGACGATAAAGTCTGACACACAGCAGTTTGTGGCCTAACCACAGGAGCCTTCCACTGAAGACTAACGGGAAGTCAGCCTGTGATGAAATCACCTCCATAAAATGTGTGAAATGTATTAACATGATGATGATGATGTTTTAAGAATGTAATAAGGATGATGAATAATTAACGATTGCTGAGTACACCCCTCAACTTTTTGTAAATATGTGATTCTATGTTTTCATGTGACAACACTGACAAAATAGTAGTGAGCGTGCAGCTTGTACAACAGTGTAAAGTAGTAGGCGTCAGCTTGTGAAACACTGTAAAGTAGTGAGCGTTAGCTTGTATGACAGTGTAAAGTAGTAGGCGTCAGCTTGTGAAACACTGTAAAGTAGTAAGCGTTAGCTTGTATAACAGTGTAAAGTAGTGAGCGTTGCAGCTTGTGAAACAGTGTAAAGTAGTGAGTGTACAGCTTGTATAACAGTGTAAAGTAGTGAGCGTACAGCTTGTATAACAGTGTAAAGTAGTGAGCGTACAACTTGTATAACAGTGTAAAGTAGTGAATGTACAGCTTGTATAACAGTGTAAAGTAGTGAGCGTACAGCTTGTATAACAGTGTAAAGTAGTGAGCGTACAGCTTGTATAACAGTGTAAAGTAGTGAATGTACAGCTTGTATAAGAGTGTAAAGTAGTGAGTATACAGCTTGTATAACAGTGTAAAGTAGTGAGCGTGCAGCTTGTATAACAGTGTAAAGTAGTGAGCGTTCAGCTTGTATAACAGTGTAAAGTAGTGAATGTACAGCTTGTGAAACAGTGTAAAGTAGCGAGCGTTAGCTTGTATAACAGTGTAAAGTAGTGAGCGTACAGCTTGTATAACAGTGTAAAGTAGTGAGTATACAGCTTGTATAACAGTGTAAAGTAGTGAGCGTACAGCTTGTATAACAGTGTAAAGTAGTGAGCGTACAGCTGGTATAACAGTGTAAAGTAGTGAGCGTACAGCTTGTATAACAGTGTAAAGTAGTGAGCGTGCAGCTTGTATAACAGTGTAAAGTAGTGAGTGTATAGCTTGTGAAACAGTATAAAGTAGTGAGTGTATAGCTTGTGAAACAGTGTAAAGTAGTGAGCGTACAGCTTGTATAACAGTGTAGAGTAGTGAGTGTATAGCTTGTGAAACAGTGTAAAGTAGTGAGCGTACAGCTTGTATAACAGTGTAAAGTAGTGAGCGTACAGCTTGTATAACAGTGTAAAGTAGTGAGTGTATAGCTTGTGAAACAGTGTAAAGTAGTGAGTGTCCAGCTTGTATAACAGTATAAATTTTCTGTCCCCTCCAAATAACACATCACACAGACATTAATGTCTAAACCACTGGCAACAAAAGAGAGGACACCCCTAAGTGAAAATGTCCAAATTGGGCCCAAACAGCCATTTTCCATGCCCCGGTGTCATGTGACTCGTTAGTGTTACAAGGTCTCAGGTGTGAAAACTTTACATAGTAGCAAAGTGTAAAGTAGTGAGTGTACAGCTTGTGAAACAGTGTAAAGTAGTGAGCGTACAGCTTGTAGTGTAAAGTAGTGAGTGTACAGCTTGTATAACAGTGTAAAGTAGTGAGCGTGCAGCTTGTAGTGTAAAGTAGTGAGCGTGCAGCTTGTACAACAGTGTAAAGTAGTAGGCGTCAGCTTGTGAAACACTGTAAAGTAGTGAGCGTTAGCTTGTATGACAGTGTAAAGTAGTAGGCGTCAGCTTGTGAAACACTGTAAAGTAGTAAGCGTTAGCTTGTATAACAGTGTAAAGTAGTGAGCGTTGCAGCTTGTATAACAGTGTAAAGTAGTGAGTGTACAGCTTGTATAACAGTGTAAAGTAGTGAGCGTACAGCTTGTATAACAGTGTAAAGTAGTGAGCGTACAACTTGTATAACAGTGTAAAGTAGTGAATGTACAGCTTGTATAACAGTGTAAAGTAGTGAGCGTACAGCTTGTATAACAGTGTAAAGTAGTGAGCGTACAGCTTGTATAACAGTGTAAAGTAGTGAGTGTACAGCTTGTGAAACAGTGTAAAGTAGTGAGCGTACAGCTTGTAGTGTAAAGTAGTGAGTGTACAGCTTGTATAACAGTGTAAAGTAGTGAGCGTGCAGCTTGTAGTGTAAAGTAGTGAGCGTGCAGCTTGTACAACAGTGTAAAGTAGTAGGCGTCAGCTTGTGAAACAGTGTAAAGTAGTGAGCGTACAGCTTGTATAACAGTGTAAAGTAGTGAGCGTACAGCTTGTATAACAGTGTAAAGTAGTGAGTGTATAGCTTGTGAAACAGTGTAAAGTAGTGAGTGTCCAGCTTGTATAACAGTATAAATTTTCTGTCCCCTCCAAATAACACATCACACAGACATTAATGTCTAAACCACTGGCAACAAAAGAGAGGACACCCCTAAGTGAAAATGTCCAAATTGGGCCCAAACAGCCATTTTCCATGCCCGGTGTCATGTGACTCGTTAGTGTTACAAGGTCTCAGGTGTGAAAACTTTACATAGTAGCAAAGTGTAAAGTAGTGAGTGTACAGCTTGTGAAACAGTGTAAAGTAGTGAGCGTACAGCTTGTAGTGTAAAGTAGTGAGTGTACAGCTTGTATAACAGTGTAAAGTAGTGAGCGTACAGCTTGTAGTGTAAAGTAGTGAGTGTACAGCTTGTATAACAGTGTAAAGTAGTGAGCGTGCAGCTTGTAGTGTAAAGTAGTGAGTGTACAGCTTGTATAACAGTGTAAAGTAGTGAGCGTGCAGCTTGTAGTGTAAAGTAGTGAGTGTACAGCTTGTATAACAGTGTAAAGTAGTGAGCGTGCAGCTTGTAGTGTAAAGTAGTGAGCGTACAGCTTGTATAACAGTGTAAAGTAGTGAGCGTGCAGCTTGTGAAACAGTGTAAAGTAGTGAATGTACAGCTTGTATAACAGTGTAAAGTAGTGAGCGTGCAGCTTGTATAACAGTGTAAAGTAGTGAGCGTACAGCTTGTATAACAGTGTAAAGTAGTGAATGTACAGCTTGTATAAGAGTGTAAAGTAGTGAGTATACAGCTTGTATAACAGTGTAAAGTAGTGAGCGTGCAGCTTGTATAACAGTGTAAAGTAGTGAGCGTTCAGCTTGTATAACAGTGTAAAGTAGTGAATGTACAGCTTGTGAAACAGTGTAAAGTAGCGAGCGTTAGCTTGTATAACAGTGTAAAGTAGTGAGCGTACAGCTTGTATAACAGTGTAAAGTAGTGAGTATACAGCTTGTATAACAGTGTAAAGTAGTGAGCGTACAGCTTGTATAACAGTGTAAAGTAGTGAGCGTACAGCTTGTATAACAGTGTAAAGTAGTGAGCGTGCAGCTTGTATAACAGTGTAAAGTAGTGAGTGTATAGCTTGTGAAACAGTGTAAAGTAGTGAGTGTATAGCTTGTGAAACAGTGTAAAGTAGTGAGCGTACAGCTTGTATAACAGTGTAGAGTAGTGAGTGTATAGCTTGTGAAACAGTGTAAAGTAGTGAGCGTACAGCTTGTATAACAGTGTAAAGTAGTGAGCGTACAGCTTGTATAACAGTGTAAAGTAGTGAGTGTATAGCTTGTGAAACAGTGTAAAGTAGTGAGTGTCCAGCTTGTATAACAGTATAAATTTTCTGTCCCCTCCAAATAACACATCACACAGACATTAATGTCTAAACCACTGGCAACAAAAGAGAGGACACCCCTAAGTGAAAATGTCCAAATTGGGCCCAAACAGCCATTTTCCATGCCCCGGTGTCATGTGACTCGTTAGTGTTACAAGGTCTCAGGTGTGAAAACTTTACATAGTAGCAAAGTGTAAAGTAGTGAGTGTACAGCTTGTGAAACAGTGTAAAGTAGTGAGCGTACAGCTTGTAGTGTAAAGTAGTGAGTGTACAGCTTGTATAACAGTGTAAAGTAGTGAGCGTACAGCTTGTAGTGTAAAGTAGTGAGTGTACAGCTTGTATAACAGTGTAAAGTAGTGAGCGTGCAGCTTGTAGTGTAAAGTAGTGAGTGTACAGCTTGTATAACAGTGTAAAGTAGTGAGCGTGCAGCTTGTAGTGTAAAGTAGTGAGCGTACAGCTTGTATAACAGTGTAAAGTAGTGAGCGTGCAGCTTGTGAAACAGTGTAAAGTAGTGAGCGTACAGCTTGTATAACAGTGTAAAGTAGTGAGCGTGCAGCTTGTGAAACAGTGTAAAGTAGTGAGCGTACAGCTTGTATAACAGTGTAAAGTAGTGAGCGTGCAGCTTGTAGTGTAAAGTAGTGAGCGTGCAGCTTGTATAACACTGTAAAGTAGTGAGCGTGCAGCTTGTAGTGTAAAGTAGTGAGCGTACAGCTGGTATAACAGTGTAAAGTAGCGAGCGTGCAGCTTGTATAACAGTGTAAAGTAGTGAGCGTACAGCTGGTATAACAGTGTAAAGTAGTGAGCGTACAGCTTGTGAAACAGTGTAAAGTAGTGAGTGTACAGCTTGTATAACAGTGTAAAGTAGTGAGCGTGCAGCTTGTATAACAGTGTAAAGTAGTGAGCGTACAGCTTGTATAACAGTGTAAAGTAGTGAGCGTGCAGCTTGTATAACAGTGTAAAGTAGTGAGTGTATAGCTTGTGAAACAGTGTAAAGTAGTGAGTGTATAGCTTGTGAAACAGTGTAAAGTAGTGAGCGTACAGCTTGTATAACAGTGTAGAGTAGTGAGTGTATAGCTTGTGAAACAGTGTAAAGTAGTGAGCGTACAGCTTGTATAACAGTGTAAAGTAGTGAGCGTACAGCTTGTATAACAGTGTAAAGTAGTGAGTGTATAGCTTGTGAAACAGTGTAAAGTAGTGAGTGTCCAGCTTGTATAACAGTATAAATTTTCTGTCCCCTCCAAATAACACATCACACAGACATTAATGTCTAAACCACTGGCAACAAAAGAGAGGACACCCTAAGTGAAAATGTCCAAATTGGGCCCAAACAGCCATTTTCCATGCCCCGGTGTCATGTGACTCGTTAGTGTTACAAGGTCTCAGGTGTGAAAACTTTACATAGTAGCAAAGTGTAAAGTAGTGAGTGTACAGCTTGTGAAACAGTGTAAAGTAGTGAGCGTACAGCTTGTAGTGTAAAGTAGTGAGTGTACAGCTTGTATAACAGTGTAAAGTAGTGAGCGTACAGCTTGTAGTGTAAAGTAGTGAGTGTACAGCTTGTATAACAGTGTAAAGTAGTGAGCGTGCAGCTTGTAGTGTAAAGTAGTGAGTGTACAGCTTGTATAACAGTGTAAAGTAGTGAGCGTGCAGCTTGTAGTGTAAAGTAGTGAGCGTACAGCTTGTATAACAGTGTAAAGTAGTGAGCGTGCAGCTTGTGAAACAGTGTAAAGTAGTGAGCGTACAGCTTGTATAACAGTGTAAAGTAGTGAGCGTGCAGCTTGTGAAACAGTGTAAAGTAGTGAGCGTACAGCTTGTATAACAGTGTAAAGTAGTGAGCGTGCAGCTTGTAGTGTAAAGTAGTGAGCGTGCAGCTTGTATAACACTGTAAAGTAGTGAGCGTGCAGCTTGTAGTGTAAAGTAGTGAGCGTACAGCTGGTATAACAGTGTAAAGTAGTGAGCGTGCAGCTTGTATAACAGTGTAAAGTAGTGAGCGTACAGCTTGTATAACAGTGTAAAGTAGCGAGCGTGCAGCTTGTATAACAGTGTAAAGTAGTGAGCGTACAGCTGGTATAACAGTGTAAAGTAGTGAGCGTACAGCTTGTGAAACAGTGTAAAGTAGTGAGTGTACAGCTTGTATAACAGTGTAAAGTAGTGAGCGTGCAGCTTGTATAACACTGTAAAGTAGTGAGCGTGCAGCTTGTAGTGTAAAGTAGTGAGCGTACAGCTGGTATAACAGTGTAAAGTAGTGAGCGTGCAGCTTGTATAACAGTGTAAAGTAGTGAGCGTACAGCTTGTATAACAGTGTAAAGTAGTGAGCGTGCAGCTTGTGAAACAGTGTAAAGTAGTGAGCGTACAGCTTGTATAACAGTGTAAAGTAGTGAGCGTGCAGCTTGTAGTGTAAAGTAGTGAGCGTGCAGCTTGTATAACACTGTAAAGTAGTGAGCGTGCAGCTTGTAGTGTAAAGTAGTGAGCGTACAGCTGGTATAACAGTGTAAAGTAGTGAGCGTGCAGCTTGTATAACAGTGTAAAGTAGTGAGCGTACAGCTTGTATAACAGTGTAAAGTAGCGAGCGTGCAGCTTGTATAACAGTGTAAAGTAGTGAGCGTACAGCTGGTATAACAGTGTAAAGTAGTGAGCGTACAGCTTGTGAAACAGTGTAAAGTAGTGAGTGTACAGCTTGTATAACAGTGTAAAGTAGTGAGCGTACAGCTTGTAGTGTAAAGTAGTGAGCGTGCAGCTTGTAGAACAGTGTAAAGTAGTGAGCGTACAGCTTATAGTGTAAAGTAGTGAGTGTGCAGCTTGAATAATAGTGTAAAGTAGTTAGCGTACAGCTTGTATAACAGTGTAAAGTACAAAGATGAAAGTAAATTTTGCATTTCCTGTGGAAATCAAGGTCCCAGAGTCTGGAGGAAGAGAGGAGAGGCACAGAATCCACGTTGCTTGAAGTCAAGTGTAAAGTTTCCACAGTCAGTGATGGTTTGGGGTGCCATGTCATCTGCTGACATCTGTTGGTCCACTGTGTTTTCTGAGGTCCAAGGTCAACGCAGCCGTCTACCAGGAAGTTTTAGAGCACTTCATGCTTCCTGCTGCTGACCAACTTTATGGAGATGCAGATTTCATTTTCCAACAGGAAAATCTGTGGGGTATTGTGAAGAGGAAGATGCGATACGCCAGACCCAACAATGCAGAAGAGCTGAAGGCCACTATCAGAGCAACCTGGGCTCTCATAACACCTGAGCAGGGCCACAGACTGATCGACTCCATTCCGCGCCGCATTGCTGCAGTAATTCAGGCAAAAGGAGCCCCAACTAAGTATTGAGTGCTGTACATGCTCATACTTTTCATGTTCATACTTTTCAGTTGGCCAACATTTACAAAAATCCTTTTTTGTGTTGGTCTTAAGTAATCTAATTTTCTGAGATACTGAATTTGGGATTTTCATTAGTTGTCAGTTATAATCATCAAAATTAAAAGGAATGAACTGTGTGGAATACATTATACAAGTTTCACTTTTTGAATGGAATTACTGAAATAAATCAACTTTTTGATGATATTCTAATTATATGACCAGCGCCTGTAGTAAGAGGCACATGATTCCTATTGGGACAAAAATCAATAACAAGTTCACATGTTTTTGAAGTGTTCAAAAGCAAGTTATTTTCCTTGCTCCATTGAACAACATTCTCCACCTCCTCGCGATAATGAGATTCATCGTTTGAACTAATCTGCCCAATGATAGTTATATCATCCTGTCTGTGTCTGTATATAAGTTGCAGCTCTTGGTATTTTGAAAAAGTAGAACTCCAGTCGACGCTGTTTTGCTCTGTTCTTTTCTTTTTTTGCTGATTGTACTTTAATAAAAGACACTTTGAGTAAAGAATCTCAAAGATTATTTTTCCTCTCCTCCTCCTCCTGCTGCAAGGTAAGGTTCTTCCACACTGCCACACACTGAGCCGAGGGCCACACTGGTCTTATTCTCTAGATCTGGAGTTTAGGAACTCGTTCCAGGTTGTGTTTGAATACTCCCTGATGAGAAACGGGGGAGGAGCGGGGGACGGCGAGGAAAGGTAGAAAGTCTGGAGTTAGACTTCTGATACTGAGGTAGGCCAGAACGTGATATTGAAACTAACTTGTGGTGCTTAGCCTGACTCCAGGGGTTCGAAGGGGGCTAAGGACCAAGGGTTTTTCCCCGAGGGGAAATCCTCTCCGTCTGATTTGGGTTACGCGCAAGTGTCTTCGTTCCCTATCAGTTTGGAAGGAAACTTGGTTCCTGTCCCAGGGGCCCGTGCTGGGAGGGTCTTGTCGCCGGCTGGTCATTTCGACAGACACCTCCTTCACGGGCTGGGGCGCGGTCATGGACGGCCGCTTTGCAAGGGGATCCTGGCAGGTGCATCAATCCGAGTGGCATATCAACTGTCTCGAGATGTTGGCGGTGTTCCAGGCTCTGAGGAGTTTCCTGCCCGATCTCCAAGGCCACCACGTCCCGGTTCGTTCCAACAACACAGCGGTGGTGGCCTATCTTAATCACCAGGGCGGTCTGCGCTCGCGCCCTCTGTACAGACTGGTGCGTCAGATCCTCCTGTGGTCCCAGCAGAGGTTACTATCGCTCAGGGCGATGTATCTCCCGGGGACGCAGAATCAGGGAGCAGACCTGCTGTCGAGGCAGGGGCTGAGGCCCGGGGAATGGAGACTTCATTCCGAAGTGGTGGAGCTCTTATGCAAAGAGTTCGGCCCCATAGACGTGGATCTGTTTGCGTCTCAAGAGACTACGCACTGCCCGCTATGGTTTTCTCTCGTTCCTCCTGCCCCGTTGGGTCTGGACGCCATGGTACATTCGTGGCCGAGGCTACGTCTGTACGCTTTTCCCCCAGTCGCTCTGCTCCCTGGGGTTCTGGAGCAGGTCCGCCAGGACAATGTCGGCCTACTGCTCGTAGCCCCGTTCTGGCCAACCCGGGTGTGGTTCTCGGACATCATGATCGCTCCTGGACGGCCCGCCGTGGCGGGTCCCTCTGAGGAGAGACCTGGTGTCCCAGGCGCAGGGCCGGGTTCTTCACCCTTGCCCCGCCATATGGCGACTGTGGGTCTGGCCCCTGAGGGGGCACAGTACCTAGAGGCAGGTCTAACAGCCTGAGCAGTCGAGACCCTCCTCAGCTCCAGGGCCCCGTCCACACGGATCCTCCGTGGTGCCTGGAGGATGAGACCTGCGACTCGGTCCAAGGTTCCCACTTGGGATCTGGCGGTGGTTCTTGGGGCGTTGGCTGAGGCCCCCTTCAAACCCCTGGAGTCAGCTGAGGCTAAGCACTTGACCCTCAAGATGGCCTTTCTCCTTGCTATCACCTCTCTGAGGAGGGTGGGGGATCTCCAAGCGCTTTCGGTTTCCCCGCAAGCCTGGAGTTTGCCCCAGGGAATATTAGGGCTATCCTGCACCCTCGTCCAGGATACATCCCTAAAGTGCCTTCTTGTGCGGCAGGGTCCACAGTGCTGTAGGCATCCATCCTCCACCTCATGTGACGGCGGAGGACGGGAGACTTCATCTGCTCTGCTCTGTCAGAGCACTGAGTATTTACACTCTGAGGTCCTCCCGTTGGAGGAAGGCTGACCAGCTGCTAGTGTGTTTTGGGTCTCCCAGGGCTGGGCTCCCTGCATCCAAACATACTATTAGCAACTGGATTGTTCAGACTATTTCCCTGGCCTATCAGGTGCGCGGTTTGCCTTCACCTGTGGCTGTGAGGGCTCATTCTACCAGAGGCATGGCGGCCTCTCGAGCCCTCCTTTCCGGGGCCTCTTTGCAGGATGTTTGTTTAGTGGCTGGCTGGGCCACTCCGCACACATTCATTCGGTTTTACAGTCTTGACCTTCCTTCGGCACCTGG